>NC_092150.1:90355483-90454674 GCF_045791955.1 Oncorhynchus clarkii lewisi
GAAGTGCTGGTCAGCCCCAGAGGAGAGGAAGTGCTGGTCAGCCTCAGATGAGAGGAAGTGCTATTCAGCCTCAGAGGAGAGGAAGTGCTGGTCAGCCCCAGAGGAGAGGAAGTGCTGGTCAGCCTCAGAGGAGAGGAAGTGCTGGTCAGCCTCAGAGGAGAGGAAGTGCTGGTCAGCCCCAGAGGAGAGGAAGTGCTGGTCAGCCCCAGAGGAGAGGAAGTGCTGGTCAGCCCCAGAGGAGAGGAAGTGCTGGTCAGCCTCAGAGGAGAGGAAGTGCTGGTCAGCCCGACAGGAGAGGAAGTGCTATTCAGCCTCAGAGGAGAGGAAGTGCTGGTCAGCCCCAGAGGAGAGGAAGTGCTGGTCAGCCTCAGAGGAGAGGAAGTGCTGGTCAGCCTCAGAGGAGAGGAAGTGCTGGTCAGCCTCAGAGGAGAGGAAGTGCTATTCAGCCTCAGAGGAGAGGAAGTGCTATTCAGCCTCAGAGGAGAGGAAGTGCTATTCAGCCTCAGAGGAGAGGAAGTCCTGGTCAGCCTCAGAGGAGAGGAAGTGCTATTCAGCCTCAGAGGAGAGGAAGTGCTATTCAGCCTCAGAGGAGAGGAAGTGCTGGTCAGCCCCAGAGGAGAGGTAGTGCTATTCAGCCTCAGAGGAGAGGAAGTGCTGGTCAGCCCCAGAGGAGAGGAAGTGCTGGTCAGCCTCAGATGAGAGGAAGTGCTGGTCAGCCTCAGAGGAGAGGAAGTGCTGGTCAGCCCCAGAGGAGAGGAAGTGCTGGTCAGCCCCAGAGGAGAGGAAGTGCTGGTCAGCCTCAGAGGAGAGGAAGTGCTGGTCAAAATCACACATCAATCTCCACTATTAATAATCCTAATTTAAAGGGATTGGCCAAAACTAAGGATCCATTTCCTTCCCTCTCCCATCCTATAACCTGTAGCATGGTGGAATGACACTTTATATAATGTTTACATACCCTACATTACTCATCTCATATGTATGTATTGTATTCTATACCATCTACTCTATCTTGCCATTACCGCACAGCCATCGCTCATCCATATGTTCATATTCTTATTCTTTCCTTTACACTTGTGTGTGTATAAGGTAGTTGTAGTGAAATTGTTAGATTACTCGTTCGATATTACTGCATTGTCGGAACTAGAAGCACAAGCATTTCGCTACACTCACATTAACATCTGCTAACCATGTGTATGTGACCAATAACATTTGATTTGAAGCCAATTTGCCAATGCTAAAATCAATGCCTATAATATATATATATTTTTATTTTTATTTTAGCAAGCTAGCATCATCATGCAGCAGTGTTGATTACATTTGACACTTCGTGGCCGCCGACGTATGACATGTGACTACAGTTTGCATTGAATTGTGGGTCATATCATCCGCACAAGTGACCATCCCTACAAATATCACGGGGGAACGAGGGGAGAAAGTTAGTGAAACGGAGCTCTACTTTAAGACGATAATCAAACTGCATCCGATTTCCACTGGGACCCCCCCACCCCCAAGGGAAAGTGGCTAGTGCAAGGGCTGATGGGGCAAAAAATAATGTGTTTGGACTACAGACTTTAAAGTCCTGATACAAAATCAATGCAACCACTCCCCAGTTTCTACTCAGCAGATGCAATTGTACACACAATCAATAAACCTGATGGACTGCCACTAAGTTGGTATTGTCTTTAGATGTTCACAGCTCTCTCTCTCTCTCTCTCTCTCAGTCTCTCTCTCCTGCATCAAGGATTGTTTTCTAGTTTAATGGTGATGATTCGATTTACATCCGGAACGATTCTTGAGAGATCTCTTCAGTCCAGTTGTAGACAATCAATGCACCATTAATTTGATGTAAACTAAACAATCTTATATATATTTTTTACCTGCCAAGGTGTATTTGTGTTTATCTGCTGTTTTTTTTAAAGAAATGTGCATTTGTGTACATCACATATGCTCAAAACAGACAGACACACACACACACACACACACACACACACACACACACACACACACACACACACACACACACACACACACAGAGAGTCTGTCTATAGCTTGTTGGGAAGCAGCCAGTGTCGCGTTGCTCTCTGTAACGGTTGTCTGCTGTCAGACTGAAAGTTTTTTTTTAGATAGTGACTCAGCAGTCAGAACATTTAGAAGTTTCACACTAATTTGGAACCTCTTTTCTCAGACGTGTTTTGACAGCACAGACAGGCCTCTCTTTATTTACTAGGCAGTAATAAAATTGAACTACAGTCTTTATTTACTCTCCTTATAGAACACTGTATAGTTACAGTTGCTGTTTCCTGTTTCCTGTTCCTGAGGGGTAAGTCCCCACACTTAGATGTGTCTCAAATGGCATCCTATTTCCTGTACTATAGGGTACCATGTGAGATGCTGGTGTATCCGGGGACAGATTTATCCCCTTTAAGAAAACTGTGTAAATAAAATATATTAAAACTTCACTCAGTGTATTTCCCAGCTGGCCTGAAGACTGTTCTGAGAGCAAAGAGAAACTCTCTTTTTTGAATCCCATATGGCACCCTATTCCCTTTATAGTGTACTAATTTTTAACCAGGGCCCATAGAGCTCTGGTCAAAAGTAGTGCACTATATATGGACATGGACAAAAGTACGTGGACAGCTGCTCGTCGAACATCTCATTCCAAAATCATGGATATAAATATGGAGTTAGTTCCCTCTTTGCTACTATAACAGCCTCCTCACTTCTGGGAAGGCTTTCCACTAGATGTTGGAACATTGCTGCAGGGACTTGCTTCGGTTCAGCCACAAGAGTATTAGTGAGGTCGGTGCACTGATGTTGTGGGTGATTAGGTCTGGCTCGCAGTCGGCGTTCCAATTCACCCCAAAGGTGTTCGATGGGGTTGACGTCAGGGCTCTGTGCAGGCCAGTAAAGTTCTTCAATACCAATCTCAAAAAAACATTTCTCTATGGACCTTGCTTTGTGCATGGGTGTATTGTCATGCTGAAACAATAAAGGGCCTTCCCTAAACTGATGCCACAAAGTTGGAAGCACCAAAACCGTCTAGAATGTCATATGCTGTAACGTTAAGATTTCCCTTCACTGGAACTAAGGGGCCCGAACTATGGAAAACAGCCCCAGACCATTATTCCTCCTCCACCAAACTTTACAGTTGGCACTATGCACTCGGGCAGGTAGCATTCTCCTGGAATCCGCCAAACCCAGATTTGTCCGTTGGACTGCCAGATGGTGAAGAGTGATTCCTCACTCCAGAGAACTCGTTTCAATGGCGGCGAGCCTCTCAGGTCAGTTAGCGAAACATACAATCGAAGTAATGTGAGAGTGGAAACCTGACCAATCAGGTGACAGATACCGTACTAGCATGACTTAAGTAGGAATTCCTGCCTTCATTAGGTAAGACTAAAATACAGGCCCTGTTCATTGTGGAGTGAACTCTGTATGTAATGTATGTCTCTCACTCTGTCTCTGTCTCTGTCTCTGTCTCTGTCTCTCTCTGTCTGTCTCTCTCTCTCTGTCTCTCTCTCTCTGTCTCTCTCTCTCTCTCTCTGTCTCTGTCTCTGTCTCTGTCTCTCTCTCTGTCTCTCTCTCTCTCTCTCTCTCTCTCTCTCTCTCTCTCTCTGTCTCTCTCTCTGTCTCTCTCTCTCTCTCTCTCTCTGTCTCTCTCTCTGTCTCTCTCTCTCAGTCTCTCTCTCTGTCTCTCTCTCTCTCTCTCTCTCTCTCTCTCTCTCTGTCTCTCTCTCTGTCTCTCTCTCTGTCTCTCTCTCTGTCTCTCTCTCTCTCTCTCTCTCTCTCTCTCTGTCTCTCTCTCTGTCTCTCTCTCTCTCTCTCTGTCTCTGTCTCTGTCTCTGTCTCTCTCTCTGTCTCTCTCTCTCTGTCTCTCTCACCTCTCCAGCCGACGCTTGGCATTTGATCGTATGCGTATGGTGATCTTAGGCTTGTGTGCAGCTGCTCTGCCATGGAAACCTATCAGGATAAGGTAAGACCCAGATGCAGACCGTGTCGAGGTAACAATGTTTATTACAGCAACAGCAACAGAGGCAAAGGTACAGGATGACAGGCAAGTCAGGTGTGCGGGTTCAGGGTCAGGACAGGCAAGGGTGAAAACCAGGAGGGCGAAAAAAAGAAAGACTGGGAAAAGACAGGAGCTGACAGGACAAACGCTGGCAAACAAGACAAACTGGCAACAGACAAACAGAAAACACAGGTACACAGGGGATAATGGGGAAAACGGGCGACACCTGGGGGGGGGGTGGAGACAAGCACACTGATTGGTGAAACAGATCAGGGCGTGACAGAAGCCCATTTTATGAAGCTCCCGACGAACAGTCCCTGTGCTGGCGTTGCTTCCAGAGGCAGTTTGGAACTCGGTAGCGAGTGTTGCAACCGTGGACAGAAGATTTTTACGAGCTACTCGCTTCATCACTCGACGGTCCCGTTCTGTGAGCTTGTGTGGCCTACCACTTTGCGGCTGAGCCGATGTTGCTCCTAGACGTTTCCACTTCACAGTAACAGCACTTACATTTGAAAAGGGCCAGCTTTAGCAGGGCAGAAATTTGATGAACTGACTTGTTAGAAAGGTGGCATCCTATGACGGTGCCACGTTGATAGTCACTGAGCTCTTCAGTAAGGCCATTCTACTGCCAATGTTTGTCTATGGAGATTGCATAGCTGGGTGCTCGATTTTATACACCTGTCAGCAACGGATGTGGCTGAAATAGACAAATCCACTGATTTGAAGGTGTGTCCACATACTTTTGTGTATCTACAGTGTACCTTAAAAAAAGGTATGGACGTGGGCCGGAAAACCAGTCAGTATCTGGTGTGACCACCATTTGCCTCATGCAGCGCGACACATCTCCTTCACATAAGAGTTGATCAGGCTGTTGATTGTGGCCTTTGGAATTTTGTCCCACTCCTCGTCCAGTTACTAGTGTAGGAAAATCGGTGTCATTTGTTGTCCTGTTGGAAGATGAACGTTCGCTCCAGTCTGAGGTCTCGAGCGCTCTGGAGCAGGTTTTTATCATCAATCTCTCTGTACTTTGCGCCATTCATCTTTGCCTCTATCCTGACTAGTCTCCCAGTCCCCGCTGAAAAACATCACCACAGCATGATGCTGCCACCACCATGCTTCACCGTAGGGACGGTGCCAGGTTTTCTCCAGACGTGACGCTTGGCATTCAGGCCAAAGAGTTCAATCTTGGTTTCATCAGACCAGAGAATCTTGTTTCTCATGGTCTGAGAGTCTTTAGGTGAATTTGGCAAACTCCAAGCGGGCTGTCATGTGCCTTTTTCTGAGGAGTGGCTTCCGTCTGGCCACTCTACCGTAAAGGCCTGATTAGTGGAGTGCTGTGGAGATGGTTGTCCTTCTGGAAGGTTCAGAGTGAGCATTGGTTTCTGGGTCACCTCCCTGACCAAGGCCCTTCTACCCCGATTGTGCCACTGTGTTCTTGGGAACCTTCAATGCTGCAGAATTTTTTTGGTACCCTTCCCCAGATCTGTGCCTTGACACAATCCTGTCTCTGAGCTCTACGGACAATTCCTTCGACCTCATGGCTTGGTTTTTGCTCTGACATGCACTGTCAAATGTGGGACCTTATCTAGATAGGTGTCTGCCTTTCCAAATCATGTCCAATTAATTTAATTTACCACACGTGGACTCCAATCAAGTTGTAGAAACATCTCAAGGCTGGTCATTGGAAACAGGATGCACCTGAGCTCAATTTCGAGTCTCATAACAAAGGGTCTGAATAAATAAGGTATTTATGATTTAATTTTTTTATACATTTGCAAAACTTTCAATAACCTGTTTTTGCTTTGTCATTATGGGGTATTGTGTGTAGATTGTTGAGGGAAAAAAAAACAAATTTAATCAATTTTAGAACAAAGCTGTGAGGAAAAAGTCAAGGGGTCTGAATATTTTCCGAAGGCACTGTATGCTGCTCTTGATGGTGCGCTTTCATACTTTTTTATTGAGTTGCCCATTATGCAGGCCACCGTAGGAACTACAAACGAGAGGAGGGCGGGGCTTACATTTTCTTCCTGGAATGTCAAGGATTTAAACAAACCAATCAAGAGAGACAAGGTCCTAGCCCACATGAAATCACTCTCGTCTGATATTATATTTTTTGCAAGCCCATCTGAAAAAACAATTCTCATAGCAGACTTAAATGTAGGTGGGCTATTCATTCTAGCTTCTCCGCCAAAACGAGAGGCACAGCGAGTCTGGTACGGAAAGAAATTCCCTTTCTACATAAAACCACTATTACAAATAGAAAGGGCGATCGTAATAGGATTGACCAATTCTACTTCTGTAACTCTACTGAATATATATGGGCCAAACATTGATAACCTCACCTTTTTCAAAAGAGTCCTTGCCCTGATTCCAGATATCTCCCATACTAAACCTGGTCATTGGTGGTGGGACCTTAACCGTGTACTAGACCAATATTTGGATAGATCCTCTACCCGGCGTACCCCTACCTCCTATTCAAGCAAATTCTTGAATACCTACATCAAAAATTCAAACTTATTTGATATTTGGATCATCTCCAATCTTACAGGTAGGGAATACTCATTTCACTCTCATGTTCACAATGTTTATACCTGAATTGACTACTTTTTGGTTGATGCTAAATTAGTCCCTTATACCTATAATGTGAAGTATCATGATATTATAATTTCTGACCGCAGTCCCACTCACCTTTTTCCCTGCGATTGGGTGACATCGTATCAAGCGAGAGGGTCTAGAGGTTTAATCCTCAGCTCCTCACAGAACTGACATTCTGTGAACATCTTAAAGACCAAATATAATTTTTCTTTGATACCAACAACAACACAGAATGAGACATCCCTAGTATTGTGGGAAACACTGAATGCTTATTTGAGAGGCTGCATCATGTCCTTTCAGGCTGCCAGGAGAAGGCAAAACATAGAAAATTTTGTAGAATTTGAAAAATAAATTCACTTACTGGATATGGAGAATGATAGACATCCATCTATGGAGAAACATAAATTAAATAAAATTTGAATATAATCGGATTCTCTCAGCTAAAATGGCTAAATATTTTATCTTATAACAAGCACAAATATTTTTAGTTTGGTGACAAACCGCACAAATTACTTGCCAGACAACTTTCGAAAAACTGAGAGCAACCGAATGATACACAAAGTTAAATCTGTATCTCGGGGAATTACTCTCTTCGCCTAAGGACATCAATGCCAGATTCCATATCTCTCTTCAATGCAGACCAAAAGATGTTAGCAAAAACTCTGGCTAACAGACTTAGCACTTTAGTTGATTCGGACCAGACTGGCTTTATCCCTAACAGAAACTCATTCTTCAATCTTATCTTCAACATTATGTATTCTCAGAGGTTACCCAACGTGAACCTTGTCGTTATATCTCTTGAGAGAATAGTCACTAACCATTTTTAAATGACTACGCCACCTCTGTACCACACACATACAATTATCTGCAAGGTCCCTCAGTCGAGCAGTAAATGTCAAGAACAGATTCAACCACAAAGACCAGGACGGTTTTCTAATGCCTCGCAAAGAAGGGCACCTATTGGTAGATGGGTAAAAACAAACAAACCAATAAAACAGACATCAAATATACATTGGAGCATAGTGAAGTTATTAATTTCACTTTGATCACTACAAAGATATGTCGTTTTCCACTCTACATTACCCAACTATATAGATAATGTACAGATAACATGGAAGAGGTCGAGGAAATAAACAAGGAAAAATACGTTTAACTGTGTCGTAAACACCACAAACATTAACGACCACTCACACAGGAAGCTCAGTGATTGGATTGTCTCAGCACAGCCAGAGGGGCGCCACGGTAAACAGCAGGCTGTAGATTTATAGGAAGTAACGTCCCTGGTTGTTTTACATCATTCACATTAGTCAACAGCTCAATAAAAAACAAACAGTCCAATTGAAATGGTGAAAGAGCTTGACACTGAGAAATGAATAAGATGGGTTGATTTTGACTACGTCTCTTTCTGGGTCTTTCACTTCAGCTGATCAACGCCGGCCTTTCTAATGGTACCCGGCCTGAGTCAGCCAAACCGAAACATTCATAATTCACTAGCATCAGCATTCACCATGTACACAACCTGATAGACTACAATCACTGCTTGAATAATGTTTTTGTTTTTTTAAAGAGCACACTTTTAATGACAGCACGCTATTAATTAAAATAACAAAAACAATTAAACACCTTGGGATAGGAATCTGCATGACTGGCTATGTAGAGTAGTCGTCTTTCAAATTCAGTCCACCAGTCCATCAGCGCATACTTAGAGGATAAAGAGCTAATGAAGCCTCAGTCGATCGATCACAGCCCCGTCATTTTCAACCACAGCCATATGCCAGGTAGCCTAGCGAGCCGTTGTTGTGCGCCAGTAGCCGAAAGGTCGCTGGTTCGAATTCCCGAGCCGACTAGGTGAAATATCTTCTCTATGTGCCCTTGAGCAAGGCACTTGACCCTAATTGCTCGTCTAAGTCGCTCTGGATAAGAGGGTCTGCTAAATGACTAACATGTCAAACGTAATACCCAACGTGAAGTGTTTTAGAGAGAGGGTCGATATCCTGATTAGCCACACTGGGTTGCATAAATTCACAGCAGCCAGAGAGAGAGAGAGAGAGAGAGAGAGAGAGAGAGAGAGAGAAAGGGGGGGGGGGCCCAGACTGCATATAATGAATTAAGAGAGAGCGACTCGTGCCATGTCAATATTGAATTGAATGGTGGTAGAAAATAAACTGAGATAGAGACCGTTGGCGTCCCCAGGATCCTGAAGGCTACTGGCACTTAACTGGCATAGTGTACTACAGACCTGAGTACAAATATTTGAAATACTTTAAGAATTTGCTTTACTTCCAAGTTTTGTATTTAGCCTGCCTATAGTGCCAGATGGGCGGTTTTACAACTATTCCATTGGTTCCATTGCAAGCTCAATAAAGCCCAGCTAAAGTATTTTAAAATAGCATTTAAACCCAGTTCTGCACCATATTCTATATCTACCTCATTTTAAATCTGACTCATGCTGTATCTAACTTATTATGTATATACCTCATTCTGTATCTACCTTATTCTGTATCTACCTCATTCTGTATCTACCTCATTCTTTATCTACGTCATTCTGTATCTGCCTCGTTCTGTATCTACCTCATTCTGTATTTAACTCATTCTGTATCTACCTCATTCTTTATCTACGTCATTCTGTATCTGCCTCGTTCTGTATCTACCTCATTCTGTATTTAACTCATTCTGTATCTACCTCATTCTGTATCTACCTCATTCTTTATCTACGTCATTCCGTATCTGCCATATTATGTATCTACCTCATTCTGTATCTGACTAATTGTTCCTCATTCTGTTTGTTCCTATTTCTGTATCTACCTCATTCTGTATCGTCTCATTCTGCCTCATTCTGTATCTACCTCATTCTTTATCTACGTCAATCTTTATCTGCCTCTGTCACGACTTCTGCCAAAGTCGAAGCCTCTCCTTGTTCGGGCGGTGCTCGGCGGTTGACGTCACCGGTCTTCTAGCCATCATTGATCTATTTTTCATTTTCCATTGGTTTTGTCTTCCTACACACCTGGTTTCAATCCCATTCATTACTTGTTGTATATTTAACCCTCTGTTTCCCCTCATGTCTTTGTCAGAGATTGTTTGTATTTCAGTGTTGTATTTATTTTTGTATTGGTGCATGTCGGTTCCTCGTACCCATTTTTGTTAATTGTTACATTTAGTGTTTGGAGTATGTGTTATTAAATAACTCCATTACACTCAGTTTGATTCTCCTGCGCCTGACTTCCCTGCCACCTATACACACGAATCTGACAGCCTCATTTTGTATCTGCCTCATTCTGTATCTGCCGTATTATGTATCTATCTCATTCTACCTCATTCTGTGTCTGACTAATTCTGTATCTGACTAATTGTTCCTCATTCTGTTTGTTCCTATTTCTGTATCTACCACGTTCTGTATCTACTTTATTCTGTATTTGCCTCATTGTACTTCATTATGTATCTTCCTCATTTTGCATCTGCCTCATTCCACCGTATTCTGTATCTGCCTCATTCTACCTCATTCTGTATCTACCTCATTCTACTTCCTTATATATCTGCCTCATTCTGTATCAACCACATTCAGTACCTACCTCATTCTGTATCTGCCTCATTCTACCGCATTCTGTATCTACCTCATTCTGTATCTGTCATTCTATCCGCATTCTGTATCTGCCTCATTCTACCTTCTTCTGTATCTGCCTCATTCTACCTCATTCTGTATCTATCTCATTCTGTATCTGTCTCATTCTACCTCCTTCTGTATCTGCCTCATTCTACCTCATTCTGTATCTATCTCATTCTGTATCTGTCTAATTTTACCTCATTCTGTATCTATCTCATTCTGTATCTATCTCATTCTGTATCTGTCTTATTCTACCTCATTCTGTATCTATCTCATTCTGTATCTGTCTTATTCTACCTCATTCTGTATCTATCTCATTCTGTATCTGTCTTATTCTACCTCATTCTGTATCTGTCTCATTCTACCTCCTTCTGTATCTACCTCATTCTACCTCATTCTGTATCTATTTCATTCTGAATCTGTCTAATTCTGTATCTACCTCATTCTGTATCTACCTCGTTGCGTATCTGCTTCATTCTGTATCTACCTCATTGTGTATCTGCCTCATTCTACCTCATTCTGTATCTGCCTCATTCTGTATCTGCATGCAGAAATGCAACAACATCACAAAGAGGCAGAGAGAGAAAGCAGGGCAGTCCTTTTCTAAAACAGGGGCTTCCTCTCTATCTGTGCCAACAGGCAAGAAGGTACCTCAGGTGGGTGTGCCAGGTGTGATAGAACATGAGGTGTCTCTCCAGAAGGTATCTCAGGTGTGATAGAACATGATGTGCCTCTCAAAACACTTCTGCTCCATTATGTAATGCAGTAACGAAGGCCCTAGAGCCCTACCGCCCGAGACAGACATCGATAAACAGGCATTGTTAATTACCCGTAAATTACAATGACATAGACATTTTCTATGATCAGCACCTCATTGAAACGTCACAATAGACACTGAATGGATAATGGAAAACGAACACACAAATCCCATAGCCTATATGAAGCTTCTATATAAAACTGAAGTGCAAGTGTAAGGAGTTAGGGGTCAGGGTTAGGGTCAGAGTCGGAGTTGGGGGTCAGAGCAAGGGGTCAACATTAGGGGTAGGGTAAGGGTTACCTTGGTTGGAGCTGTTGGTGGGGAATGGTAAGGGTTAGGGGTCAGGGTTAGGGTCAGAGTCGGAGTTGGGGGTCAGAGCAAGGGGTCAACATTAGGGGTAGGGTAAGGGTTACCTTGGTTGGAGCTGTTGGTGGGGAATGGTAAGGGTTAGGGGTCAGGGTTAGGGGTTAACATTAGGTGTAGGGTAAGGGTTACCTTTGTTGGAGCTAGGGGTTAACATTATATAGGTTAGGGTTAGGGGTCAGGGTTAGTGTAAATGTACCTTGGTTGGAGCTGTTGGACAGGAAGCGGTCAGACTTCTTGAGGGTTTTGAAGTGGACCCTCTTGCTGGCCTGACTCTCTCCGTACAGACCAATGGACTGGACCTGGATAATATAGTCCGTCTCCTCGTCCAGATCCCACAGAACACAGGCCTTGCTGGTGGTATTCACCTCCCTGATGAAGCGCTGGGTGTGACCCTGCTGTCTCTGAAATACAGGACAGAGATATAGGGTATTCATATAAATCAAATCCTATGTTTTATGTCACATGCTTGGTAAACAACAGGTGTAGACTAATAGTGAAATGCTTACTGACGGGTCGTTTTACAAGATAAAGGATAAAAAAAGATACAGGGAGTACCAGGTAATAACATGGTTATATACAGGGCGTACCAGGTAATAGCATGGCTATACACAGCGAGTACCAGGTAATAACATGACTATATACAGGAAGTACCAGGTAATAACATGGTTATATACAGGAAGTACCAGGTAATAACATGGCTACATACAGGGAGTACCAGGCAATAACATGGCTATATACAGGGAGTACCAGGTAATAACATGGCTATATACAGGAAGTACCAGGTAATAACATGGTTATATACAGGGAGTACCAGGTGATAACATGGCTATATACAGGAAGTACCAGGTAATAACATGGCTATATACAGGGAGTACCAGGTAATAACTGGGGTGAAAGAGGAGCGATTACAATCGAGGAAACCAACTAGATTTAACCTTAGCCTGCAGCTTGGATATGTGCTGAGAGAAGGACAGTGTACCGTCTAGCTATACTCCCAAGTACTTGTATGAGGTGATCACCTCAATCTCTAAACCCTCAGAGGTAGTAATCACACCAGTGGGGAGAGGGGCATTCTTCTTACCAAACCACATGACCTTTGTTTTGGAGGTGTTCAGAACAAGGTTAAGGGCAGAGAAATCTTGTTGGACTCTAGGAAAGCTTTGTTGTAGAGCATTTAACACAAAATCCAAGGAGGGGCCAGCTTAGTATAAGACTGTATCATCTGCATATAAATGGATGAGAGAGCTTCCTACTGCCTGAGCTATGTTGTTGATGTACACTGAAAAGAGCGTGGGTCCTAGAATGAGCCTTGGGGTACTCCCATGGTGACAGGCAGTGGCTGAGACAGCAAATATTCTGACTTTATACACTGCACTCTTTGAGAGAGGTAGTTAGCAAACCAGGCCAAAGACCCCTCAGACACCAATACTCCTTAGCCGGCCCACAAGAATGGAATGGTCTACCGTATCAACAGCTTTGGCCAAGTCAATAAAAATAGCAGCACAACATTGCTGAGAATCAAGGGGAGTGGTGACATCATTGAGGACCTTTAAGGTTGCAGTGAAACATCCATAATCAGAGAGGAAACCAGATTGCATACCAGAGAGAATACTATAGATATCAAGAAAGACAGTCAGTTGACTATTGCCAAGTTTTTCCAACACTTTTGATGAATGGCAAAATCGAAATTGGCCTTTAACTGTTAGGATCAGCTTGATCTCCCCCTTTAAATAAATGATGCACTGTGGCTGCCTTCCAAGCAATGGGAACCTCCCCAGAGAGGAGAGACAGGTTAAACAGGTCAGAGACAGGCTTGGTGATGATAGGGGCAGCAACATTAAAGAAGAAAGGAGAGACAGGTTAAAAAGGTCAGAGATAGGCTTGGTGATGATAGGGGCAGCAACATTAAAGAAGAAAGGGTCTAAACCATCTAACCCAGATTTTTTGGGGTGTCAAGTTTAAGGAGCTCCTTTAGCACCTCGGACTCAGTGACCGCCTGCAGGGAGAAACTTTGTAGCGGGGCAGGGGAAAAAGAGGGAGGAGCATCGGGGCAAGTCACAATAGAAGGGGTGGGAGATGAGGAAATGTTGGATGGGCAAGGAGAGCTCTGCTTCTTGTCAGTAACAACAACATCATCAACATTAAGGGACATGGGGCAGCTGTGAGGAGCCGGGTTTATTCTCCAGGTCTTTAACTGTTTTCTAGAACAATGGCGCTAAAAATATCAAAAAAGAAGGTGCAAGCGTATTCGACTGAGGGGACCAAGCTGATTCTATACCAATTTACAGAGGCCAGATCATGAAGGAAGGCTTGCTCATTAAAGTTTTTTTAATTCAGGACAGGTCGTTTCACTGAGCAGCCATTACGAACACAAGCTGTAAAACAGTGATCACTAAGGTCATTACAGAAAACACCAGACTGACACCTATCAGGATTATTTGTGAGGATAACATCAATGAGAGTAGCCTTTTCTTGGTGTTTGAGTCATTCATTGTGGGAATAATCGGAGAAAGATTTAGTCCCATTGCTTTAAGACTTGGTCAGGCGTTTTACCATGTCCCAGTTTAGATCACCAAGCAGGACAAATTCAGACTTAGTGTAAGGGGCTTACTGCAGGTAGGGTACAGGTAGGGACTTAATGCAGGTAGGGGCCAGGAGAGAACTTACTGCAGGTAGGGTACAGGTAGGGACTTACTGCAGGTATTGTACAGGTAGGGACTTACTGCAGGTAGGGTACAGGTAGGGACTTACTGCAGGTAGGGTACAGGTAGGGACTTACTGCAGGTAGGGTACAGGTAGGGGCTTACTGCAGGTAGGGTACAGGTAGGGGCTTACTGCAGGTAGGGTACAGGTAGGGGCTTACTGCAGGTAGGGTACAGGTAGGGACTTACTGCAGGTAGGGTACAGATAGGGACTTACTGCAGGTAGGGTACAGGTAGGGACTTACTGCAGGTAGGGTACAGGTAGGGACTTACTGCAGGTAGGGTACAGGTAGGGACTTACTGCAGGTAGGGTACAGGTAGGGGCTTACTGCAGGTAGGGTACAGGTAGGGGCTTACTGCAGGTAGGGTACAGGTAGGGGCTTACTGCAGGTAGGGTACAGGTAGGGACTTACTGCAGGTAGGGTACAGATAGGGACTTACTGCAGGTAGGGTACATGTAGGGGCTTACTGCAGGTAGGGTACAGGTAGGGGCTTACTGCAGGTAGGGTACAGACAGGTAGGGGCTTACTGCAGGTAGGGTACAGGTAGGGACTTACTGCAGGTAGGGTACAGGTAGGGACTTACTGCAGGTAGGGTACAGGTAGGGGCTTACTGCAGGTAGGATACAAGTAGGGACTTACTGCAGGTAGGGTACAGGCCGGTGCTGATGGTGGACGATAACACCCAACAACAATCAACAAAGAGATATTTGAAAGTTGAATGCTTATAACCAGCAAATGAAATTGTTTGGGGACAGACTTGGTGGAGACAACCAGAGCACTGAAGGTGTTCCTTGGTAAAGATTGACACTCCACCACCTTTGGTAGATCTGTCTTACTGAAAAAGGTTACATACCAGAAAGGTATTTCTTAACCATGTCTTAGTAATGACCAACACATCTGGATTGGAGCTGCAAAGCCACACGTTCAATTAATACATTTTCGGTAATAAGCTTCTAGTGTTAACGTGCAGAATACCCAGGCTTTTACCAGAGCAGAAATCAGTGAAGCAGATATCAGAGCACAAGTCAGAATTGGAGCTAGCGAAGGTAGCTGGGCCAGTGTGTACATGCACATTTCCAGATATCATCAGCAGTAATACAATCAAGGCACGGCAGAGGACAGGGACAGCTCTGCAGTGTTGATTTATGACATCTGAATGTGCATCATCAGATGGCAACAAGATATTATTGTACAGCAATTTCATCCGGTAGCATGAAAACAAAGCTGGCGACGGGTGGTTAGAATAAGATGGGAGGTCAATAGTCTGTGTAACCAATCGAGAGTCAGAGTCCCGAGTGTGGGAACAAACATAGTCTGGCCCATGTAAACAAGCAAGTTCACAGTCCACAAACCACGCAGGAGTCATGATGAAAAAAGCATAAAGCACAAGAAAAATATATAACGACTTGGGGCCATTGTAAGTTCAGAGTCTCTTGCCCCAACAGTTTATGTGTGCTGGAGATGAGTAGCAGCTCGGGAGAGAGGGGGGAGTGTGGCGGGGGTATGAAAATCCGGTGCAGTCCATGATGAGGAGATGCATTGCAGTACTTAATGCAGCTGGTGGCCACACATACACTTAGGTTGGAATCATTAAAACTTGTTTTTCAATCACTCCACAAATGTTTTGTTAACAAACTATAGTTTTGGCAAGTCGGTTAGGACATCTACTTTGTGCATGACACAAGTCATTTTTCCAACAATTGTTTACAGACAGATTATTTCACTTATAATTCACTGTATCTCAATTTCAGTGGGTCAGAAGTTTACATACACTAAGTTGACTGTGCCTTTTAAACAGCTTGGAAAATTCCAGAAAATTATGTCATGGCTTTAGAAGCTTTTGATAGGCTAATTGACATCATTTGAGTCAATTGGAGGTGTACCTGTGGATGTTTTTCAAAACCTACCTTCAAACTCAGTGCCTCTTTAATTGACATCATTGGAAACTCAAAAGAAATCAGCCAAGACCTCAGAAAAATTATTGTAGACCTCCACAAGTCTGGTTCATCCTTGGGAGAAATTTCCAAACACCTGAAGGTACCACGTTCATCTGTACAAACAATAGTACGCAAGTATAAACACCATGGAACCACAAAGCCATCATACCGCTCAGTAAGGGGACGCGTTCTGTCTCCTAGAGATGAACATACTTTGGTGCGAAACGTGCAAATCAATCCCAGAACAACAGCAAAGGACCTTGTGAAGATGCTGGAGGAAACAGGTACAAAAGTATCTATATCCACAGCAAAACGAGTCCTATATCGACATAACCTGAAAGGCCCCTCAACAAGGAAGAATCCACTGCTCCAAAACTGCCATAACAAAAGCCAGACTATGGTTTTGCAACTGCACATGGGGACAAAGATTTAACTTTTTTGGAAATGTCCTCTGGTCAGGCCATAACGACCATCGTTATGTTTGGAGGAAAAAGGGGGAGGCTTGCAAGCTGAAGAACACCATCCCAACCGTGAAGCACGGGGGTGGCAGCATCATGTTGTGGGGGTGTTTTGTTGCAGGAGGTCTGGTGCACTTCACAAAGTAGATGGCATCATGAGGCAGAAAAATTATGTGGATATTTTGAAGCAACATCTCAAGACATCAGTTAAAGCTTGGTCGCAAATGGGTCTTCCAAATGGACAATGACCCCAAGCATACTTCCAAAGTTGTGGCTAAATGGTTGAAGGACAACCATGTCAAGGTATTGGAGTGGCCATCACAAAGCCCTGACCTCAATTCTATAGAACATTTGTGGGCAGAACTGAAAAAGTATGTGCGAGCAAGGAGACCTACAAACCTGACTCAGGTACACCAGCTCTGTCAGGAGGAATAGGCCAAAATTCACCAAACTTATTGTGGGAAGCTTGTGGAAGGCTACCAAAAATGTTTGACCCAAATGAATTTGAAGGCAATGCTACCAAATACTAATTGAGTGTATGTACACGTCTGACCCACTGAGAATGTGATGAAAGAAATAAAAGCTGAAATAAATCATTCTCTCTACTATTATTCTGACATTGCACATTCTTAAAATAAAGTTGTCCTAACTGACCTAAGACAATACATTTTTACTAGGATTAAATGTCTGCAATTGTGAAAAACTGAGTTGAAATGTGCTTGGCTTAGGTGTATGTAAACTTCCGACTTCAACTGTAATTCATTGGAATTCTAGAAAACCTAAACAGAGAGGAAAGGAGGCTGTATATCCCTTTTTTTAATCAGCATGCCTAGGTAGTTTCACTATTCTAAAAGAGATAGGAAATGGCTCTATGACAAAAGCTATTAAAAGAGGCGATACAGGACAACCTTGTCTGGTTCCAGGCTTTAACGAAAATTACTGTGATTTTATGCAGTTTGTATTAGACAGATGGTGAGTTGTATAAGGGCCAGTTTCCTGGACACAAATAAGCCTAGTCTTGAACTAAAAAGTGGAGAATGCTTTTTAGTCCAGAACTAGAAACAATCTGTGTCTGGGAAACCAGTCCTAAAGGGCTCGACACACTATATGCAAACATTCAGCCACACAAAAGTACGCAGAACTACGCAGAGAGCGACGCAAACAGACCACCGTCACTCCGTTTGCGTAGAGTACGTAGAGCACTTAAACAGTTATTTTACGCCTGCTACCTTAGATCAGGTTGGAACTAAAACTCCATAAAAGTCCATGAAGTGAAACAGGTATGAGAGTGTTATTTTCCTAGTATGCACAGAGAGTGAGAATAGAGATCCGTATTCATAGGTAGTTCCACTATTCTAAGCATTCTAAGCATTCTAAGTATTCTAAGCATACTCAAAGCTATTCAACCCGTAAATTGCTCTCTGGCAGCTGTGGATATTCACCCTGGAAGCGTATATTAAACATGTTGAGGTATATTTAAGATTCTTAGTTTGGGAGGCCTTGGGGGTAGTCAAACTTTCCTTCATCGTCATTTATATTAGCATGTGAACCAAGTCTTTCGGTAATGCTGAGAAAACCAAACAGTGTAAAATTGAAGGCCAGGCTTTACAGACATCTTTATTCACCATAGCACATCAGACATTTTGTTGGAGCATCTGCCAAGTGCCTAAACAGGCTACAATATGTCCAGAACTGTGCTGCAGGTGTCCTCACCCACACCTCTCCCCTGCGAGCACATCACTCCAGTGCTGTTCAACCTCCAATAGCTCCCCATATGTTCCTGCATCGAGTACAAAATCTTGGTTCACACCTACCAAGCTATCCACAACTCTGGACCCAAGTACCTGTCTGTCCTCATTCTACCTACCAAGCTTTCCACAACTCTGGACCCAAGTACTTGTCTGTCCTCATTCTACCTAACAAGCTATCCACTACTCTGGCCCCAAGTACCTGTCTGACCTCATTCTACCCTCCTGCCCCACACGCACACTTCTCACCACCAGATCCGTCTCCCTTCAGCAGCCCCGCAGCTGCCTAAAAACTATGGGTGACAGGGCTTTCAGTTGCACGGCTCAGTTCTCATGTCCTCCAGATCTGACAACTGTTTATTTTCTTTTATTATTATTATTATTTAGCGCGGTATCAGTATCCCACCTAACACATAAGATATTTAGCACGGTATCAGTATCCCGCCTAACACATAAGATATTTAGCACGGTATCAGTATCCCGCCTAACACATAAGATATTTAGCACGGTATCAGTATCCCGCCTAACACATAAGATATTTAGCACGGTATCAGTATCCCGCCTAACACATAAGATATTTAGCACGGTATCAGTATCCCGCCTAACACATAAGATATTTAGCACGGTATCAGTATCCCGCCTAACACATAAGATATTTAGCACGGTATCAGTATCCCGCCTAACACATAAGATATTTAGCACGGTATCAGTATCCCGCCTAACACATAAGATATTTAGCACGGTATCAGTATCCCCTAACACATAAGATATTTAGCACGGTAACACATAAGATATTTAGCACGGTATCAGTATCCCGCCTAACACATAAGATATTTAGCACGGTATCAGTATCCCGCCTAACACATAAGATATTTAGCACGGTATCAGTATCCCGCCTAACACATAAGATATTTAGCACGGTATCAGTATCCCGCCTAACACATAAGATATTTAGCACGGTATCAGTATCCCGCCTAACACATAAGATATTTAGCACGGTATCAGTATCCCGCCTAACACATAAGATATTTAGCACGGTATCAGTATCCCGCCTAACACATAAGATATTTAGCACGGTATCAGTATCCCGCCTAACACATAAGATATTTAGCACGGTATCAGTATCCCGCCTAACACATAAGATATTTAGCACGGTATCAGTATCCCGCCTAACACATAAGATATTTAGCACGGTATCAGTATCCCGCCTAACACATAAGATATTTAGCACGGTATCAGTATCCCGCCTAACACATAAGATATTTAGCACGGTATCAGTATCCCGCCTAACACATAAGATATTTAGCACGGTATCAGTATCCCGCCTAACACATAAGATATTTAGCACGGTATCAGTATCCCGCCTAACACATAAGATATTTAGCACGGTATCAGTATCCCGCCTAACACATAAGATATTTAGCACGGTATCAGTATCCCGCCTAACACATAAGATATTTAGCACGGTATCAGTATCCCGCCTAACACATAAGATATTTAGCACGGTATCAGTATCCCGCCTAACACATAAGATATTTAGCACGGTATCAGTATCCCGCCTAACACATAAGATATTTAGCACGGTATCAGTATCCCACCTAACACATAAGATATTTAGCACGGTATCAGTATCCCGCCTAACACATAAGATATTTAGCACGGTATCAGTATCCCGCCTAACACATAAGATATTTAGCACGGTATCAGTATCCCGCCTAACACATAAGATATTTAGCACGGTATCAGTATCCCGCCTAACACATAAGATATTTAGCACGGTATCAGTATCCCACCTAACACATCAGATATTTAGCGCGGTATCAGTATCCCTCCTAACACATAAGATATTTAGCACGGTATCAGTATCCCGCCTAACACATAAGATATTTAGCACGGTATCAGTATCCCGCCTAACACATAAGATATTTAGCACGGTATCAGTATTCCACCTAACACATCAGATATTTAGCGCGGTATCAGTATCCCGCCTAACACATAAGATATTTAGCACGGTATCAGTATCCCACCTAACACATAAGATATTTAGCATCAGTATCCCACCTAACAGATATTTAGCGCGGTATCAGTATCCCGCCTAACACATAAGATATTTAGCACGGTATCAGTATCCCACCTAACACATAAGATATTTAGCGCGGTATCAGTATCCCGCCTAACACATCAGATATTTAGCGCGGTATCAGTATCCCGCCTAACACATAAGATATTTAGCACGGTATCAGTATCCCACCTAACACATCAGATATTTAGCGCGGTATCAGTATCCCGCCTAACACATCAGATATTTAGCGCGGTATCAGTATCCCCCCTAACACATAAGATATTTAGCACGGTATCAGTATCCCGCCTAACACATAAGATATTTAGCACGGTATCAGTATCCCGCCTAACACATAAGATATTTAGCACGGTATCAGTATCCCGCCTAACACATAAGATATTTAGCACGGTATCAGTATCCCGCCTAACACATAAGATATTTAGCACGGTATCAGTATCCCGCCTAACACATAAGATATTTAGCACGGTATCAGTATCCCGCCTAACACATAAGATATTTAGCACGGTATCAGTATCCCCCCTAACACATAAGATATTTAGCACGGTATCAGTATCCCGCCTAACACATAAGATATTTAGCACGGTATCAGTATCCCCCCTAACACATAAGATATTTAGCACGGTATCAGTATCCCGCCTAACACATAAGATATTTAGCACGGTATCAGTATCCCGCCTAACACATAAGATATTTAGCACGGTATCAGTATCCCGCCTAACACATAAGATATTTAGCACGGTATCAGTATCCCGCCTAACACATAAGATATTTAGCACGGTATCAGTATCCCGCCTAACACATAAGATATTTAGCACGGTATCAGTATCCCGCCTAACACATAAGATATTTAGCACGGTATCAGTATCCCGCCTAACACATAAGATATTTAGCACGGTATCAGTATCCCGCCTAACACATAAGATATTTAGCACGGTATCAGTATCCCGCCTAACACATAAGATATTTAGCACGGTATCAGTATCCCGCCTAACACATAAGATATTTAGCACGGTATCAGTATCCCGCCTAACACATAAGATATTTAGCACGGTATCAGTATCCCGCCTAACACATAAGATATTTAGCACGGTATCAGTATCCCGCCTAACACATAAGATATTTAGCACGGTATCAGTATCCCGCCTAACACATAAGATATTTAGCACGGTATCAGTATCCCGCCTAACACATAAGATATTTAGCACGGTATCAGTATCCCGCCTAACACATAAGATATTTAGCACGGTATCAGTATCCCGCCTAACACATAAGATATTTAGCACGGTATCAGTATCCCGCCTAACACATAAGATATTTAGCACGGTATCAGTATCCCGCCTAACACATAAGATATTTAGCACGGTATCAGTATCCCGCCTAACACATAAGATATTTAGCACGGTATCAGTATCCCGCCTAACACATAAGATATTTAGCACGGTATCAGTATCCCGCCTAACACATAAGATATTTAGCACGGTATCAGTATCCCGCCTAACACATAAGATATTTAGCACGGTATCAGTATCCCGCCTAACACATAAGATATTTAGCACGGTATCAGTATCCCGCCTAACACATAAGATATTTAGCACGGTATCAGTATCCCGCCTAACACATAAGATATTTAGCACGGTATCAGTATCCCGCCTAACACATAAGATATTTAGCACGGTATCAGTATCCCGCCTAACACATAAGATATTTAGCACGGTATCAGTATCCCGCCTAACACATAAGATATTTAGCACGGTATCAGTATCCCGCCTAACACATAAGATATTTAGCACGGTATCAGTATCCCGCCTAACACATAAGATATTTAGCACGGTATCAGTATCCCGCCTAACACATAAGATATTTAGCACGGTATCAGTATCCCGCCTAACACATAAGATATTTAGCACGGTATCAGTATCCCGCCTAACACATAAGATATTTAGCACGGTATCAGTATCCCGCCTAACACATAAGATATTTAGCACGGTATCAGTATCCCGCCTAACACATAAGATATTTAGCACGGTATCAGTATCCCGCCTAACACATAAGATATTTAGCACGGTATCAGTATCCCGCCTAACACATAAGATATTTAGCACGGTATCAGTATCCCGCCTAACACATAAGATATTTAGCACGGTATCAGTATCCCGCCTAACACATAAGATATTTAGCACGGTATCAGTATCCCGCCTAACACATAAGATATTTAGCACGGTATCAGTATCCCGCCTAACACATAAGATATTTAGCACGGTATCAGTATCCCGCCTAACACATAAGATATTTAGCACGGTATCAGTATCCCGCCTAACACATAAGATATTTAGCACGGTATCAGTATCCCGCCTAACACATAAGATATTTAGCACGGTATCAGTATCCCGCCTAACACATAAGATATTTAGCACGGTATCAGTATCCCGCCTAACACATAAGATATTTAGCACGGTATCAGTATCCCGCCTAACACATAAGATATTTAGCACGGTATCAGTATCCCGCCTAACACATAAGATATTTAGCACGGTATCAGTATCCCGCCTAACACATAAGATATTTAGCACGGTATCAGTATCCCCCCTAACACATAAGATATTTAGCACGGTATCAGTATCCCCCCTAACACATCGGATATTAAGCGCGGTATTAGTATCCCCCCTAACACATCAGATATTTAGCACGGTATCAGTATCCCCCCTAACACATATACAACAATGACATTTACTGAATAAACACCATTATAGTGGAACCCACTCAGCAGACTAACCCTATATCAAGATGTAAACACACCCATTTAATGTGTATATTTTGTCAACAGGAATGAAACAGTGTCTCTGGTGGACAGACTACATTACCGATACTGTAGATCTGTCGCGATACAACGGGACGAGTGAGATAATGAACAACATTAGTTCTGGTTATTTGGGCAAATCACCATTTCTCAGGTGTTAGTATCTTTCGAATTTCGGGAAAGGGGAGGGGCCCATAGACTTTTCCTTAACTTGCAAAGAGAGAGGGAGGAGCTCCTTCGTTCTCTTCTCTTCTCTTACCAATTGCGCAATACTTTACTTCTGGGTTAACTGGGATGAACAGGAATGAAAGGAGACAATAATTGTGGGTGAGTAGGACACATAATAACTCTAGAACACATCACCTGCTGTGAGATGGAGAAGCCGATGATGATGTCACCCTCAGGTACCTCCCAGGAGACGGTGGCGGAGTCGGCCCTCAGGTGCATCACAGACACGTTGACAGGAGCAGGAGGGCGGTCTGAGGAGCGAGAAACAAGACCATATCAGGGGGGTGAGTAACAAGTCTCTCAAACTGAACGATTCAAAAATTTGTGTCGAAGGTGGTGAACCTTCGGCCTCCTATGCACCACAAGAATTTGTTAGGCCGCTTAGCTTCAGAATGTGTTAGACCACTTAGCTTCAGAATGTGTTAGACCACTTAGCTTCAGAATGTGTTAGACCACTTAGCTTCAGAATGTGTTTGACCACTTAGCTTCAGAATGTGTTAGACCACTTAGCTTCAGAATGTGTTAGACCACTTAGCTTCAGAATGTGTTAGACCACTTAGCTTCAGAATGTGTTAGGCCGCTTAGCTTCAGAATGTGTTAGACCACTTAGCTTCAGAATGTGTTAAGACAGCTTAGCTTCAGAATGTGTTAAACAGCTTAGCTTCAGAATGTGTTAAGACAGCTTAGCTTCAGAATGTGTTAAACAGCTTAGCTTCAGAATGTGTTAGACCACTTAGCTTCAGAATGTGTTAGACCACTTAGCTTCAGAATGTGTTAGACCACTTAGCTTCAGAATGTGTTAAGACAGCTTAGCTTCAGAATGTGTTAGACCACTTAGCTTCAGAATGTGTTAGACCACTTAGCTTCAGAATGTGTTAGACCACTTAGCTTCAGAATGTGTTAGACCACTTAGCTTCAGAATGTGTTAGACCACTTAGCTTCAGAATGTGTTAGACCACTTAGCTTCAGAATGTGTTAGACCACTTAGCTTCAGAATGTGTTAGACCACTTAGCTTCAGAATGTGTTAAGACAGCTTAGCTTCAGAATGTGTTAGACCACTTAGCTTCAGAATGTGTTAGACCACTTAGCTTCAGAATGTGTTAGACCACTTAGCTTCAGAATGTGTTAGACCACTTAGCTTCAGAATGTGTTAGACCACTTACCACTTAGCTTCAGAATGTGTTAGACCACTTATCTTCAGAATGTGTTAGACCACTTAGCTTCAGAATGTGTTAGACCACTTAGCTTCAAAATGTGTTAGACCACTTAGCTTCAGAATGTGTTAGACCACTTAGCTTCAGAATGTGTTAAGACAGCTTAGCTTCAGAATGTGTTAAACAGCTTAGCTTCAGAATGTAATAGACCACTTAGCTTCAGAATGTGTTAAGACAGCTTAGCTTCAGAATGTGTTAAACAGCTTAGCTTCAGAATGTGTTAGACCACTTAGCTTCAGAATGTGTTAGACCACTTAGCTTCAGAATGTGTTAGACCACTTAGCTTCAGAATGTGTTAGGACAGCTTAGCTTCAGAATGTGTTAGACCACTTAGCTTCAGAATGTGTTAGACCACTTAGCTTCAGAATGTGTTAGACCACTTAGCTTCAGAATGTGTTAGACCACTTAGCTTCAGAATGTGTTAGACCACTTAGCTTCAGAATGTGTTAGACCACTTAGCTTCAGAATGTGTTAGACCACTTAGCTTCAGAATGTGTTAGACCACTTAGCTTCAGAATGTGTTAAGACAGCTTAGCTTCAGAATGTGTTAGACCACTTAGCTTCAGAATGTGTTAGACCACTTAGCTTCAGAATGTGTTAGACCACTTAGCTTCAGAATGTGTTAGACCACTTAGCTTCAGAATGTGTTAGACCACTTAGCTTCAGAATGTGTTAGACCACTTAGCTTCAGAATGTGTTAGACCACTTAGCTTCAGAATGTGTTAGACCACTTAGCTTCAGAATGTGTTAGACCACTTAGCTTCAGAATGTGTTAGACCACTTAGCTTCAGAATGTGTTAAGACAGCTTAGCTTCAGAATGTGTTAAACAGCTTAGCTTCAGAATGTGTTAGACCACTTAGCTTCAAAATGTGTTAAGACAGCTTAGCTTCAGAATGTGTTAAACAGCTTAGCTTCAGAATGTGTTAGACCACTTAGCTTCAGAATGTGTTAGACCACTTAGCTTCAGAATGTGTTAGACCACTTAGCTTCAGAATGTGTTAAGACAGCTTAGCTTCAGAATGTGTTAGACCACTTAGCTTCAGAATGTGTTAGACCACTTAGCTTCAGAATGTGTTAGACCACTTAGCTTCAGAATGTGTTAGACCACTTAGCTTCAGAATGTGTTAGACCACTTAGCTTCCTTAGCTTCAGAATGTGTTAGACCACTTAGCTTCAGAATGTGTTAGACCACTTAGCTTCAGAATGTGTTAGACCACTTAGCTTCAGAATGTGTTAGACCACTTAGCTTCAGAATGTGTTAGACCACTTAGCTTCAGAATGTGTTAGACCACTTAGCTTCAGAATGTGTTAAGACAGCTTAGCTTCAGAATGTGTTAGACCACTTAGCTTCAGAATGTGTTAGACCACTTAGCTTCAGAATGTGTTAGACCACTTAGCTTCCGAATGTGTTAGACCACTTAGCTTCAGAATGTGTTAGACCACTTAGCTTCAGAATGTGTTAAGCAGCTTAGTTTCAGAATGTGTTAGACCACTTAGCTTCAGAATGTGTTAGACCACTTAGCTTCAGAATGTGTTAGGCCGCTTAGCTTCAGAATGTGTTAGACCACTTAGCTTCAGAATGTGTTAAGACAGCTTAGCTTCAGAATGTGTTAGACCACTTAGCTTCAGAATGTGTTAGACCACTTAGCTTCAGAATGTGTTAGACCACTTAGCTTCAGAATGTGTTAGACCACTTAGCTTCAGAATGTGTTAGACCACTTAGCTTCAGAACGTGTTAGACCACTTAGCTTCAGAATGTGTTAGACCACTTAGCTTCAGAATGTGTTAGACCACTTAGCTTCAGAATGTGTTAGACCACTTAGCTTCAGAATGTGTTAGACCACTTAGCTTCAGAATGTGTTAAGACAGCTTAGCTTCAGAATGTGTTAAACAGCTTAGCTTCAGAATGTGTTAGACCACTTAGCTTCAGAATGTGTTAAGACAGCTTAGCTTCAGAATGTGTTAAACAGCTTAGCTTCAGAATGTGTTAGACCACTTAGCTTCAGAATGTGTTAGACCACTTAGCTTCAGAATGTGTTAGACCACTTAGCTTCAGAATGTGTTAAGACAGCTTAGCTTCAGAATGTGTTAGACCACTTAGCTTCAGAATGTGTTAGACCACTTAGCTTCAGAATGTGTTAGACCACTTAGCTTCAGAATGTGTTAGACCACTTAGCTTCAGAATGTGTTAAGACAGCTTAGCTTCAGAATGTGTTAGACCACTTAGCTTCAGAATGTGTTAGACCACTTAGCTTCAGAATGTGTTAGACCACTTAGCTTCAGAATGTGTTAGACCACTTAGCTTCAGAATGTGTTAGACCACTTAGCTTCAGAATGTGTTAGACCACTTAGCTTCAGAATTTGTTAGACCACTTAGCTTCAGAATGTGTTAGACCACTTAGCTTCAGAATGTGTTAAGACAGCTTAGCTTCAGAATGTGTTAGACCACTTAGCTTCAGAATGTGTTAGACCACTTAGCTTCAGAATGTGTTAGACCACTTAGCTTCAGAATGTGTTAGACCACTTAGCTTCAGAATGTGTTAAGACAGCTTAGCTTCAGAATGTGTTAGACCACTTAGCTTCAGAATGTGTTAGACCACTTAGCTTCAGAATGTGTTAGACCACTTAGCTTCAGAATGTGTTAAGCAGCTTAGTTTCAGAATGTGTTAGACCACTTAGCTTCAGAATGTGTTAGACCACTTAGCTTCAGAATGTGTTAGACCACTTAGCTTCAGAATGTGTTAAGCAGCTTCGTTTCAGAATGTGTTAAACAGCTTAGCTTCTAAATCTTCAGGTCTCAGGCATGTTTACTGAATTCACCATACTCTCTAATTACATTCACCATACTCTCTAACCTAGTCACCATACTCTCTAACCTATTCACCATACTCTCTAACCTATTCACCATACTCTCTAACCTATTCACCATACTCTCTAACCTATTCACCATACTCTCTAACCTATTCACCATACTCTCTAACCTATTCACCATACTCTCTAACCTATTCACCATACTCTCTAACTACATTCACCATACTCTCTAACCTATTCACCATACTCTCTAACCTAGTCACCATACTCTCTAACCTATTCACCATACTCTCTAACCTATTCACCATACTCTCTAACCTATTCACCATACTCTCTAACCTATTCACCATACTCTCTAACCTATTCACCATACTCTCTAACCTATTCACCATACTCTCTAACCTATTCACCATACTCTCTAACCTATTCACCATACTCTCTAACTACATTCACCATACTCTCTAACCTATTCACCATACTCTCTAGCCTAGTCACCATACTCTCTAACCTATTCACCATACTCTCTAACCTAGTCACCATACTCTCTAATTACATTCACCATACTCTCTAATTACATTCACCATACTCTCTAACCTAGTCACCATACTCTCTAACCTAGTCACCATACTCTCTAACCTAGTCACCATACTCTCTAACCTATTCACCATACTCTCTAACCTAGTCACCATACTCTCTAATTACATTCACCATACTCTCTAACCTACCCGGTCCGTTTCCTCACTCAATGTATCCCGGATATCCTAGGCATAATCAACTTCACCAAGCCGTTGGAAATCAAACGCGCCCACAGAACATCAGCGCCGAAACCCCGGCCAGATGGGGATCCTCCGTTTCCAGGACAGAGAGAAGATGCTGCAACTCGCAAGAGCCAAAGGGGACATCACCATTGATGGCAAGAGGGTCAGCCTTTTCCTGGATATGAGCGCGGATCTCGCCAGATGTCGCAAACAGTTCAGACCTGCCGCCAAAGCACTGAAGGAGAAGAACATCACTGGCTACCTCATCCACCCTGTGTGGATGAAAGTTCAGTACAAAGGCCGAAGCCATCTCTTCAACACACCGGGGAAAGTGTTCACTTTTCTCATAGAACTGAACCGCGTCTGAACCAGGATGGTCTCTCTCTTTTTTCTTATCCGTGCTGTCCTGGGACCGCACTGCTGATATCTTCTTGGAATTTGGATCAGTTTACCCCGCTATGCGGTCGCTATAATTGATTTGTACATTTTCAACTAACCATTTTTTCCCCCCCCCGGGGTGAGTTCTATTACATTTACAGGAGAGTATATTTTGGTTTAGTCCATATCTACTGGGCGAAGAAAATTAGTGGGCTTAGGCCCACCGCTTTCCCCCCATTTATGTCTCTCCTCTCCTGAAAAGAGACCCTTACTGGGGCAGACCTTACTGTGGACAGTAAATATTCAGCCATAAATGTCTATTCACAACGTTTGTTTTCAATTTAGAGAGCTCGCAGGTTTTAGTTTACGCCAAGGTTTAGCTAGTAAGAGCAAGATGGAAAGCGAGCAGCAACGTATCTCTACAAGTGTATTCATGTTTGATTGTTGGGATCGTTGTTTTAGTCCGACAAACACATTGGCATGGGTGTTTTGTTTTCCTATGTTTATTGTTTTGTTTTGTTTTGTTTATTGTTGTTTCCTTCCTAAAGAGACACATTGGTCACTTCAGTGTTCAAACTAAAGTTGAAACATTTCCTGACTATTTACATATGAGAGCTTTCCATTCGGTTACATATTTGAAACCCAACCCTATGCTTAATCCACTAAAATATGTGACATTCAACGTAAAAGGTCTTAACATCCCGATTAAGAGGAAAATAGTCTATACATACCTTAAGAAATTAAAGGCTGACATTGTGTTTTTACAAGAAACGCATCTTACAGCCAGTGGACACAAGAATTTGAAGAGGGAATGGGTAGGACAAGTTTTTGCATCCTCTTTTAACTCCAAAGCAAGAGGAACTGCAATTTTGATAAGTAGACACATCTCCTTCTGTGTCAACAACACCATCTCTGATCTCTCGGGCAGGTTTGTTTTGGTGCAGGGGCATATGTTTTCAGAGTCAACAACACCATCTCTGATCCCTCTGGCAGGTTTGTTTTGGTGCAGGGGCATATGTTTTCAGAGTCAACAACACCATCTCTGATCCCTCTGGCAGGTTTGTTTTGGTGCAGGGGCATATGTTTTCAGAGTCTTGGACCCTATTGAATATTTATGCTCCTAACTTCGATGACCATATGTTTATTCAGAATGTCTTCCTTCAGGTCGCTCAAGCACCACCAGGATGGCTACTGGTTCGAGGAGATTTACATTTTTGTTTAGATACAGTTCCTGATAGGTCTTCTGATAAAACCTCACTTCTTACCAAAGCCGGCAAGCTCACCATGTCATTCATGAAAGATCTCAATTTACTAGACATCTGGAGACAGTTGCACCCACAGGATAGGGACTACTCTTTTTATTCACACCCACACACATAGATAACTTCTTACTATCGATCCAACTGTTTCATAGAGTGTTAGATATCGAGTATCTCCCCAGATTGCTTAGTGACCATTCTCCTCTGGTATTATCAATCTCCATTCCTACCAAGGTAAATGGAGCATATAGATGGAGACTAAATTCTACACTCCTAAAGCAACCTGAATTTTGTGCATTCATCAAAGAGCAGATCAATATTTTTTACTTTGACAAACAAACCCTCCTGACAGTTTCATTCTTTGGGACACATTGAAGGCCTATCTGAGGGGACAGATCTTTTCCTATACTAAAGGGCTGATGAGAAAACACGGTGTGGAACTGAATGTCCTTGAATCTGAAATCTCTGAGCTAGAGAAAACCTACCAAAAAGGCCAGACTAAAGATCGATACAGGCTTTTGGTAAATAAAAAACAGAAATATAATATTCTGAACACATATCAAGCTGAGAGGGCCATCACTAAATCAAAACAGCGTTATTACGAGCTTGGAGAGAAAGCACACAAAGTATTGGCATGGCAACTGAAAGCAGAGGAAAGTAAGAGGACAATTAATGCCATAGAAACTCTTACTAATAAAATATTTTTTTGACCCTACTGAAATTAATAATACTTTTAAGAAATACTATGAAGACCTCTACACTTCCCAATCAAGCGATGATCTATCAGAGATCGACTCCTTTCTCTCCTCTCTCAACCTCCCATGCCTGTCAGAGGAAGACAGAGAGCGCCTGAGTGAACAGTTCCTGAATTGTTGGAGGACATTAAACCCTTACCTTCTAATAAATCTCCTGGGGAGGATGGCTTCCCTCCAGATTTCTATAAAGAATTTAGGGAGCTGTTGGTCCCCTACCTTATGGAGGTACTTAAAAAAGCCGGGGAAGACAACCGCTTTCCAGAGTCTTTCTCTCAAGCACTGATTACTGTAATCCACAGGGAAGGGAAAACCCGCTAAAGTGCGCCTCCTATAGACCAATCTCTCTCCTTAACACGGATCGTAAACTGGTCACCAAGATGCTGTCTAAGAGACTGGAGTCATGTCTTCCCCTGTTGGTCAACCCAGATCAGACTGGCTTCATAACTAATAGATTGTCCTCCAATAATCTCAGAAGGTTCTTTGATATAATTCACCTTGCTAACAAAAACAAAATACCTAGCGTCGCAGTCTCCCTCGACGCTGAAAAGGCCTTTGATAGGGTTGAATGGCCAAACCCCTGTCGCGTCTTGGAAAAAGTTTGGTTTAGGTACCGTGTTTGTAAATTTGATAAAATCACTCTACAAATCTCCTAAAACTAGGATTGCTACCAATGGGATTCCTTCCTCTTCTTTCCCTCTCTATAGTGGGAACAGACCAGGTTGCCCAATTAGCCCCCACCATCGAACCGTTGGCTGAGGCTATTGGAACGTGCCCTGACATACATGCCTTTGAGGTGGGACCCCATACCCATAAGTTATCACTCTTTGCGGACAACCTTGTCTTATTTCTAACGAACCCAGAACACTCCCTCTCTCACTTGCAGATCCTACTACAGTGTTATAGTTCTTTCTCTGGATATAAGGTCAATTTTGATAAAAGTGAAATCTTACCGTTGTCTGTCTTTGGCCATCATAAGTTTCCTTTTAGATGGTCGCCTATGGGCTTCACATATTTGGGCATAATGGTGGATGGTAACCTGAACAACCTCTATAAACTCAATCTGGCCAGCTTGTTGCAAAAGGTGGAGGGTGACCTTTGTAAATGGATGGACTTGCCTCTCACTCTACTGGGTAGAATAAATGTAATTAATGTCCTGCCCAGATTTCTATATTCGTTTCAATCTCTCCCTATCCCTCCTATGTTTTTCCAGAATAGTAACTTTAGACCATGGTCTGATAAGGGGATCACTCTTCTGGAACACGAGGAGGGAGTTCTTATGTCTTTTGATCAGCTGAAACAGAAATACCACTTGCCTAACAGGGACTTATTTAGCTACCTACAGCTATGAAACTTCATTAGGTTGACTCTCAAGGGACAATGGAACCTACCTAAGATGTCACCTTTTGAACAACTCTGCCACGCAGACCAACCACTGTTCAAGACCAGTTCCCGTGTATTCGATGCTCTTATGTCAGGACTAGCACTGCCTGGGCTAGATAAACCCCGACTTAGATGGGGAAAAGATCTGGGTATTGATCTTGATGAGGATCTATAGAGTGACCTATGCAGGGAGGGTGTAACTTCCACATTGAACTCCAGATACAGACTGATCCAGTTTAATTTCCTCCATCAGCTCTATATCACCCCATCTAGACTACACAAGTTCAACCCAGATATCTCCTCCCTATGTTTTAGATGTGGTTCAAAACTACACGGTTTCTGGCAGGGGGTATGTGATACCATATCCTCAATTCACGGGGTTGTATTCCCTTTAGACCCGGAGGTCTGTCTACTGGGTAACTTTACTAACTCCAATCTTAGGAAAAGCCATACTATAAAGCTAACAGAAATATTGCTAGCGATTGCCAAGAAATATTTGGCCTTGAAATGGAAATCGGATTCCCCCCCCTGCCAGTTGGAATGTGACTATCGGAAGTTAATAGTTGTATCCCACTGGAGAAAACAACTTACTGCTTGAGGAATAAGTTAAAGACATTTTACAGAATTTGTCAACCTTTTATTGACTATATAGAGAATCTCCCCCTCATCACATTGATTGAATCTCTATATAATCCTTATATAATGTTTCACACGTAATGTATAATATGTAGCTTACGGCAGGTGATCCAATGTCTCATTATTATTATTTCTTATTTGACTCTTTATTATGACTTATGTTTGTATATATAATTATTTTAAAAAAAAAATCTTTATTATGACTTATGTTTGTATATATAATTTTATTTTATTTTTACTTTTTTTGTTAGGCTCATCTGTTACTGTCACTTTGTCCTATTGCTGTCTAACATCTTTTCACTTTTGTTTTGAATGTTCTTAATTGGAAAATGCAAAAATCAAATATAATTTTTTCAATTTTTTAAAAAGTAGTTCACTATGTAGGGAATAGGGTGCCATAGAGCCCTGGTTAAAAGTAGTTCACTATGTAGGGAATAGGGCACCATAGAGCCCTGGTTAAAAGTAGTGCACTATGTAGGGAATAGGGTACCATAGAGCCCTGGTTAAAAGTAGTGCACTATAAAGGGAATAGGGTGCCATTTCGGATGCAGAGCCCAGATCTAAAGCCCTAAATCCCTCGCCCCGGGCCGTGTTAGCTAGCATCACACCCTGCTCCAGAAGCCTATCTGTCACGACTTCAGGCGGCGTTCGGCGGTCGACGTCACCGGCTTTGTAGCCATCGCCGCTCAATTTTTCATGTATCCATTTGTTTTGTCTTGTTCCCTGCACACCTGGTTTTCATTCCCCAATCAATCTACATGCATTTATTCCTCTGTTCCCCATCATGTCTTTGTGTAAGATTGTTTGTTTTACGTGTATTTTGGAATTGTGGATATTGTTACACGGATTACTTTTTGAAGATGTTCCGTGTTTGGGCACATTTGACTTTGTGCTGTCCTTTTGGACCGGAATAAAAAGTGTGCCTGTTCACTACACTCTGCTGTCCTGCACCTGACTTCGCCTCCAATACACACTCCTAACACTATCTCTGTAAAACACACAGATACATATCATTTATGATGTTTTGAATTGCACTTCTAAGCATTTCTCCTTTGTTGATTATTACAGTAACAGATAATCACCTCATCAGTTCTCTGTGATGTGCTACCGTGCCTATTTCTTCTCATTCTACCTGTTTCCACCAACAGCCAGTCCCACAGCCAGTCCCACAGCCAGTCCACAGCCAGTCCCACAGCCAGTCCCACAGCCAGTCCCACAGCCAGTCCAACAACCAGTCCCATGCCAGTCCCACAGCCAGTCCCACAGCCAGTCCAACAACCAGTCCCACAGCCAGTCCCACAGCCAGTCCCACAGCCAGTCCAACAACCAGGCCCACAGCCAGTCGCACAGCCAGTCCTACAGCCAGTCCCACAGCCAGTCCAACAACCAGTCCCACAGCCAGTCCCACAGCCAGTCCCAAAGCAAGTCCCACAGCCAGTCCCACAGCCAGTCCCACAGCCAGTCCAACAACCAGTCCCACAGCCAGTCCCACCTGTGATCACACCCAGCTCCTGAAGGCAATTTCTGCTGAACATTCAGATATGATTTATGATTTCTTTAATATGTCACTCCCGAGTGGCACAGTGATCCAAGGCACTGCATCTCAGTGCAAGAGGCGCCACTACAGTCCCTACAGTCCCTGGTTCGATTCCAGGCTGTATCACATCCAGTCGTGATTGGGTGTCCCATAGGTTGGCGCACAATTGGCCTGGCGTCGCCCGGATTTGCCCGTCATTGTAAATAAGAATTTGTTCTTAAACTGACTTGCCTAGTTAAATAAAGGTTAAATAAAAATATATTAATTAATTAAGCCACTTGTTGGTTTGTGTATAGAGCTCAGTCTTATACTGAAGCAGTCAGGATAAATGCCTCTCTAGATTAAAGGTTTAGTGTCACATGCACAAGTACAGTGAAATGCTTAACTTGCATGCTCTTAAAGTGAAATGACACCCAGCCATTGTTTCCCAACCACAGCCTGTCCTTAAGAGGTGACCAGCGATCCATTTTAACGTCCCTACTCCAGCCTTCATCCACAGCATCTCTCCACTCGTTTGTTGCTCTGCGGTAATCCATCATGATTTAGCTGCTAGCTGATTAAATTATGGAGTGGAACTAAGGACCAGGGTGCCAAGCTGATTAAGGAGTGGAACTAAGGGCCAGGGTGCCAAGCTGATTAAGGAGTGGAACTAAGGACCAGGGTGCCAAGCTGATTAAGGAGTGGAACTAAGGACCAGGGAACTAAGGACCAGGGTGCCAAGCTGATTAAGGAGTGGAACTAAGGACCAGGGAACTAAGGACCAGGGAACCAAGCTGATTAAGGAGTGGAACTAAGGACCAGGGAACCAGGCTGATTAAGGAGTGGAACTAAGACCAGGGAACCAAGCTGATTAAGGAGTGGAACTAAGGACCAGGGAACAAAGCTGATTAAGGAGTGGAACTAAGACCAGGGAACCAGGCTGATTAAGGAGTGGAACTAAGGACCAGAGAACCAAGCTGATTAAGGAGTGGAACTAAGGACCAGGGAACAAAGCTGATTAAGGAGTGGAACTAAGACCAGGGAACCAAGCTGATTAAGGAGTGGAACTAAGACCAGGGAACCAAGCTGATTAAGGAGTGGAACTAAGGACCAGGGAACGAAGCTGATTAAGGAGTGGAACTAAGACCAGGGTGCCAAGCTGATTAAGGAGTGGAGCTAAGACCAGGGAACTAAGGACCAGGGAACCAAGCTGATTAAGGAGTGGAACTAAGACCAGGGAACGAAGCTGATTAAGGAGTGGAACTAAGGACCAGGGAACGAAGCTGATTAAGGAGTGGAGCTAAGACCAGGGAACCAAGGACCAGGGTGCCTAGCTGATTAAGAAGTGGAACTAAGGACCAGGGAACTAAGGACCAGGGTGCCAAGCTGATTAAGGAGTGGAACTAAGGACCAGGGAACTAAGGACCAGGGTGCCAAGCTGATTAAGGAGCGGAACTAAGGACCAGGGAACTAAGGACCAGGGTGCCAAGCTGATTAAGGAGTGGAACTAAGGACCAGGGAACTAAGGACCAGGGTGCCAAGCTGATTAAGGAGCGGAACTAAGGACCAGGGAACTAAGGACCAGGGTGCCAAGCTGATTAAGGAGTGGAACTAAGGACCAGGGTGCCAAGCTGATTAAGGAGTGGAACTAAGGACCAGGGTGCCAAGCTGATTAAGGAGTGGAACTAAGGACCAGGGAACGAAGCTGATTAAGGAGTGGAACTAAGACCAGGGATCCAAACTAATTGAGGAGTGGATCTTTTTCATTCCATATGTGTTATTTCATAGTTTTGGTTACTACATGATTCCATATGTGTTATTTCATAGTTTTGATGTCTTCTATTATTCTACACTGTAGAAAATAGTAATAAAAGAAAGAAAAACCCAGGAATGAGTAGATGTGTCCAACCTTTTTGACTGGTACTGTAGTTTGACATTTGCTATCATTGTTTTCTATGTTGAGTGCCCCCTTTATAGTTCATGTGGTAACAGTCATCGGTATAATTTAACTCAATCATCTAACTTTACATTGAACTGTGACTATTTACTTGAGAATGATAACGGTTAAAAGATAATGTTGAACTCCCTGTCTCAGTCGTCTCACCGGCACCACATCTGCAGCATGGATACCACGGTGTTCTGGTCAAGGAGGTCCGACCGGAATCCTGACATTTAGAATATGGTTACGACGTGGCGTTGGGAAATACCAAGTCTCTGTTCACCCCAGGGGAACAATGAGTTTTAAAGAGGTGAAGTACAGTTATACATTGATATTGTGTACCGTTATTGCTAAAACAACGATCGTATTTAAAAACCTGATCCGATTAAATAAACGTTATATCTTTATTGTCTGAATGTAATACTTGATGGTTTGCAGACTTCCCTTAGAACAGGGATTGGAACTGACTCCTCCCCCTGTAGTTTCTGTGGAACCTTGAAGGTTTGCAGACTTCCCTTGGAACAGGGATTGGAACTGACTCCTCCCCCTGTAGTTTCTGTGGAACCTTGATGGTTTGCAGACGTCCCTTGGAACAGGGATTGGAACTGACTCCTCCCCCTATAGTTTCTGCGGAACCTTGATGGTTTGCAGACGTCCCTTGGAACAGGGATTGGAACTGACTCCTCCCCCTGTAGTTTCTGTGGAACCTTGATGGTTTGCAGACGTCCCTTGGAACAGGGATTGGAACGAACTCCTCCCCCTATAGTTTCTGCAGAACCTTGAAGGTTTGCAGACTTCCCTTGGAACAGGGATTGGAACTGACTCCTCCCCCTATAGTTTCTGTGGAACCTTGATTGTTTGCAGACATCCCTTGGAACAGGGATTGGAACTGACTCCTCCCCCTATAGTTTCTGTGGAACCTTGATGGTTTGCAGACGTCCCTTGGAACAGGGATTGGAACTGACTCCTCCCCCTGTAGTTTCTGTGGAACCTTGATGGTTTGCAGACGTCCCTTGGAACAGGGATTGGAACTGACTCCTCCCTCTGTAGATTCTGTGGAACCTTGATGGTTTGTAGACGTCCCTTGGAACAGGGATTGGAACTGACTCCTCCCCCTGTAGTTTCTGTGGAACCTTGATGGTTTGCAGACGTCCCTTGGAACAGGGATTGGAACTGACTCCTCCCCCTGTAGTTTCTGTGGAACCTTGATGGTTTGCAGACGTCCCTTGGAACAGGGATTGGAACTGACTCCTCCCCCTGTAGTTTCTGTGGAACCTTGAAGGTTTGCAGACGTCCCTTGGAACAGGGATTGGAACTGACTCCTCCCCCTATAGTTTCTGTGGAACCTTCCTTCAGTCAGTTGATTTTGGGTTTATGTACATTTTGTTCCTGCACGTTAGATCTGACTTTTTTTTTTAAAGTTAAGACTTTATAAGACAGTCCTTTGTAAGACAGTCCTTTGTAAGACAGTCCTTTGTAAGACAGTCCTTTATAAGACAGTCCTTTATAAGACAGTCCTTTGTAAGACAGTCCTTTATAAGACAGTCCTTTGTAAGACAGTCCTTTGTAAGACAGTCCTTTATAAGACAGTCCTTTGTAAGACAGTCCTTTATAAGACAGTCCTTTGTAAGACAGTCCTTTATAAGACAGTCCTTTGTAAGACAGTCCTTTATAAGACAGTCCTTTGTAAGACAGTCCTTTGTAAGACAGTCCTTTATAAGACAGTCCTTTATAAGACAGTCCTTTGTAAGACAGTCCTTTGTAAGACAGTCCTTTATAAGACAGTCCTTTATAAGACAGTCCTTTGTAAGACAGTCCTTTATAAGACAGTCCTTTATAAGACAGTCCTTTGTAAGACAGTCCTTTATAAGACAGTCCTTTGTAAGACAGTCCTTTATAAGACAGTCCTTTGTAAGACAGTCCTTTATAAGACAGTCCTTTGTAAGACAGTCCTTTATAAGACAGTCCTTTGTAAGACAGTCCTTTATAAGACAGTCCTTTGTAAGACAGTCCTTTGTAAGACAGTCCTTTATAAGACAGTCCTTTATAAGACAGTCCTTTATAAGACAGTCCTTTGTAAGACAGTCCTTTAGTCCTTTGTAAGACAGTCCTTTGTAAGACAGTCCTTTATAAGACAGTCCTTTGTAAGACAGTCCTTTATAAGACAGTCCTTTGTAAGACAGTCCTTTATAAGACAGTCCTTTATAAGACAGTCCTTTGTAAGACAGTCCTTTATAAGACAGTCCTTTGTAAGACAGTCCTTTGTAAGACAGTCCTTTGTAAGACAGTCCTTTATAAGACAGTCCTTTATAAGACAGTCCTTTGTAAGACAGTCCTTTATAAGACAGTCCTTTGTAAGACAGTCCTTTGTAAGACAGTCCTTTATAAGACAGTCCTTTGTAAGACAGTCCTTTGTAAGACAGTCCTTTATAAGACAGTCCTTTATAAGACAGTCCTTTGTAAGACACTCCTTTGTAAGACAGTCCTTTATAAGACAGTCCTTTGTAAGACAGTCCTTTGTAAGACAGTCCTTTATAAGACAGTCCTTTGTAAGACAGTCCTTTATGTAAGACAGTCCTTTGTAAGACAGTCCTTTATAAGACAGTCCTTTGTAAGACAGTCCTTTGTAAGACAGTCCTTTGTAAGACAGTCCTTTGTATATTTTAAAGCACTTTGGTTTATTTCCATTGTCATCATTTGTATTTTTGAATTTTTGAGAAATAAAACCGTTGTTTGTTTGCACCCTACGCAGTTGTCTCTCGTTGCCTGCTTGGTCATCCCTGACAGTTAGTAAATGATAAATGTGTCTACTCTGGTCTTGGCACGTGCTCTCCAGCCAACAGCCAACAGCTCACAGATCCAGTGTGTGTTGGCTAGTCTACAATATGACATTATTATTTGTGTTTGTCAAACGGCAGTCAAGCATCAATCATCATGTCACCAGAATAAGACCCTCGATATTTATTGTGAAGGAGCATCAAGCTCATCACCGCGCACTTTCACCAGCCTGTGAAGTTCATCATCATTTATTTCATCTGTAGTCTAATAAACTGCATGCCTTTCCCGAGTCGTAGTGGGAGGACCACACTGATGGAAACTGCCTGTTTCCATCAGAGCTGTTGTGATTTTGTTTACACAGTATTACTTTACTCACATAAAAAGTGTTTACGGAAAAGGGGTTAGTAACACAATGTTATCACTAGCCATGCTTTACCAACTGAGCTACAGAGAACCACACAGAGTTACAGAGAACCACACTGAGTTACAGAGAACCACACAGAGTTACAGAGAACCACACTGAGTTACAGAGAACCACACAGAGTTACAGAGAACCACACTGAGTTACAGAGAACCACACAGAGTTACAGAGAACCACACTAAGTAACAGAGAACCACACTGAGTTACAGAGAACCACACTGAGTTACTGAGAACCACACACAGAGTTAACAGAGAACCACACAGAGTTACAGAGAACCACACTGAGTTACAGAACCACACAGAGTTACAGAGAACCACACTGAGTTACAGAGAACCACACAGAGTTACACCACACTGAGTTACAGAGAACCACACTGAGTTACAGAGAACCACACAGAGTTACAGAGAACCACACTGAGTTACAGAGAACCACACAGAGTTACAGAGAACCACACTGAGTTACAGAGAACCACACTGAGTTACAGAGAACCACACACAGAGAACCACACAGAGTTACAGAGAACCACACTAGTTACAGAGAACCACACAGAGTTACAGAGAACCACACTAAGTTACAGAGAACCACACTGAGTTACAGAGAACCACACTGAGTTACAGAGAACCACACTGAGTTACAGAGAACCACACAGAGTTACAGAGAACCACACAGAGTTACAGAGAACCACACAGAGTTACAGAGAACCACACTGAGTTACAGAGAACCACACAGAGTTACAGAGAACCACACTGAGTTACTGAGAACCACACTGAGTTACAGAGAACCACACAGAGTTACAGAGAACTACACTGAGTTACAGAGAACCACACAGAGTTACAGAGAACCACACTGAGTTACAGAGAACCACACTGAGTTACAGAGAACCACACTGAGTTACTGAGAACCACACTGAGTTACAGAGAACCACACTGAGTTACAGAGAACCACACTGAGTTACTGAGAACCACACAGAGTTACAGAGAACCACACTGAGTTACAGAGAACCACACTGAGTTACAGAGAACCACACAGAGTTACAGAGAACCACACTGAGTTACAGAGAACCACACTGAGTTACTGAGAACCACACAGAGTTACAGAGAACCACACTGAGTTACTGAGAACCACACAGAGTTACAGAGAACCACACTGAGTTACAGAGAACCACACTGAGTTACTGAGAACCACACAGAGTTACAGAGAACCACACTGAGTTACTGAGAACCACACAGAGTTACAGAGAACCACACTGAGTTACAGAGAACCACACTGAGTTACTGAGAACCACACAGAGTTACAGAGAACCACACTGAGTTACAGAGAACCACACTGAGTCACTGAGAACCAACTGGCATTTATTTGTATTTTTACTTGATATTATGATTCTGTTCGTTTCATATCTTCAAAGTAGTTAAAACGCTGTCAGTTCCACTTTAACGCCTAACAAACACTTTAAAATAGTCCAGGCCCCGTTGTTATCTCATATCCCAGCGATAATGTCTTGCATTACATTACACCTGGGAAGAAAACGTGTCATTTTGCTCAACTATTGGCTCAACTTACACCCTGCAAATATTATGACTGTGTTAGCCCACACAGCCACAAGGATGCACTTTCATGCTCGGTTTATGACCTCACCTTGTAGCTTGTAGAGAACCCCAACTGATGTATGAAACAATCTTAAATGTATCGTCTACGTTGGTTTAGATACAAGCATCATGAAATCTCTAACGAAAATATAAACGCAGCATGAGACAATTTCAACGGTTACAGTTCATATAAGGAAATCAGTCAATTGAAATAAATTCATTAGGTCCTAATCTATGGATTTCACATGACTGGGCAGGGGCGCAGCCACGGGTGGGCCTAGGAAGGCATTAGCCCCCCACTTGGGAACCAGGTCCAGCCAATCAGATTGAGTTTTAAAGTTGAGGGTGATGGATGGTCTCTGTAACGTTGTGATAAAGTTCAGGGTGATGGATGGTCTCTGTAACGTTGTGATAAAGTTCAGGGTGATGGATGGTCTCTGTAAGGTTGTGATAAAGTTCAGGGTGATGGATGGTCTCTGTAACGTTGTGATAACGTTCAGGGTGATGGATGGTCTCTGTAACGTTGTGATAAAGTTCAGGGTGATGGTTGGTCTCTGTAACGTTGTGATAAAGTTCAGGGTGATGGATGGTCTCTGTAACGTTGTGATAAAGTTCAGGGTGATGGATGGTCTCTGTAAGGTTGTGATAAAGTTCAGGGTGATGGATGGTCTCTGTAACGTTGTGATAAAGGAACTCTCAGGAGTACAGTATTCACGCTGCTTCAAACAGACAGAGTACTGTGTACAACAGATATAGTGTAGTGCACCAAATGTAATTAAATCCACAGCGGAGTTGGTTTCTCAAGGTGCTGAACTGTCCAACTGAACACAGTGTAGTGCACCATACATTGGAGTTACTTCAAGTACAAGTCATTTTACTCATTGACAGTTTTTGACAGAGTACTATGGTAGGTACTGTGAGTATTATAGGTTTATCAAGGTACTGTAGTATTAATAGTGGAACATACAGTGGAGTAACTTCAAGTGCAAGATATTTTGCTCAGTGACACTCATTGCCTGTGGGTTTATTATAGTCCATGATGTAACAGATAGGATTACCACATTCCATGATGTAATAGATAGGATTATCACATTCCATGATGTAATAGATAGGATTATCACATTCCATGATGTATAGATAGGATTATCACATTCTACGATGTAATAGATAGGATTATCACATTCCATGATGTATAGATAGGATTATCACATTCTATGATGTAATAGATAGGATTATCACATTCCATGATGTAATAGATATGATTATCACATTCCATGATGTATAGATAGAATTATCACATTCTATGATGTAATAGATAGGATTATCACATTCCATGATGTAATAGATATGATTATCACATTCCATTATGTATAGATAGAATTATCACATTCCATGATGTAATAGATATGATTATCACATTCCATTATGTATAGATAGAATTATCACATTCCATGATGTAATAGATAGAATTATCACATTCCATGATGTAATAGATAGGATTATCACATTCCATGATGTAATAGATAGGATTATCACATTCCATGATGTATAGATAGGATTATCACATTCCATGATGTAATAGATAGGATTATCACATTCCATGATGTAATAGATATGATTATCATAGAAATAGACATTATAAATAGACAAAGATTTTTTTTAAACATTTGGATGCAGCTAGGGTCAGTCTGTTATATCTGGAGTATTTCTCCTGTCTTATCCGGTGTCCTGTGTGAATTTAAGTATGCTCTCTCTTTTTCTCTCTTTATTTCTCTATTTCTTTCTCTCTCTTGGAGGACCCTGTGCCTTAGGACCATGCCTCAGGACTGCCTGGCCTGATGACTCCTTGCTGTCCCCAGTCCACCTGGCCGTGCTGCTGCTCCAGTTTCAACTGTTCTGCCTGCTGCTATGGAACCCTGACCTGTTCACCGGACGTGCTACCTGTCCCAGACCTGCTGTCTACCTGCTGCGGTAGAGATACTCTGATTTACTCCTGAGGTGCTGACCTGTTGCACTCTTGACAACCACTGTGATTATAATTATTTGACCCTGCTGGTCATCTATGAACATTTGAACATCTTGGCCATGTTCTGTTATAATCTCCACCCGGCACAGCCAGAAGAGGACTGGCCTTTCTAGGGAGTTTTTCCTAGCCACCGTGCTTCTACACCTGCATTGCTTGCTGTTTGGAGTTTTAGGCTGGGTTTCTGTACAGCACTTTGAGATATCAGCTGATGTAAAAACAGCTTTATAAATGCATTTGATTGATTGATTGATTGTCTCAGGGTAGTAAATTGGTGGGTTGCGGATATCCCTCTAGTGGTGTGGGGGCTGTGCTTTGGCAAAGTAGGTGGGGTTATATCCTTCCTGTTTGGCCCTGTCCGGGGGTGTCGTCGGACGGGGCCACAGTGTCTCCCGACCCCTCCCGTCTCAGCCTCCAGTATTTATGCTGCAGTAATTTATGTATCAGGGGCTAGGATCAGTCTGTTATATCTGGAGTATTTCTCCTATCTTATCCGGTGTCCTGTGTGAATTTAAGTATGCCTCTCCTTAATGTAAATATGCCTTGTCCATTGCTGTGCTGGTTAGTGTTAATTGGCTTATTTCACTGTAGAGCCTCTAGCCCTGCTCATTATACCTCATCCAACCTTTCAGTTCCACCACCCACACATGCGATGACATCACCTGGTTTCAATGATGTTTCTAGAGACAATATCTCTCTCATCATCACTCAATACCTAGGTTTACCTCCACTGTATTCACATCCTACCATACCTTTGTCTGTACATTATACCTTGAAGCTATTTTATCGCCCCCAGAAACCTCCTTTTACTCTCTGTTCCAGACGTTCTAGACGTCCAATTCTCATAGTTCTTAGCCGTACCCTTATCCTACTCCTCCTCTGTTCCTCTGGTGATGTAGAGGTGAATCCAGGCCCTGCAGTGCCTAGCTCCACTCCTATTCCCCAGGTGCTCTCTTTTGATGACTTCTGTAACCGTAATGCCTTGGTTTCATGCATGTTAACATTAGAAGCCTCCTCCCTAAGTTTGTTTTATTCACTGCTTTAGCACACTCTGCCAACCCGGATGTTCTAGCTGTGTCTGAATCCTGGCTTAGGAAGACCACCAAAAATTCTGAAATCTTCATCCCTAACTACAACATCTGTACCCAAACAATTTGAACTTCTACTTTTAAAAATCCACCTCTCTAAAAACAAGTCTCTCACCGTTGCCGCCTGCTATAGACCACCCTCTGCCCTCAGCTGTGCTCTGGACACCATATGTGAACTGATTGCCCCCCATCTATCTTCAGAGCTCGTGCTGCTAGGCGACCTAAACTGGAACATGCTTTAACACCCCTGCCATCCTACAATCTGAGCTTGATGCCCTCAATATCACACAAATTATCAATGAACCTACCAGGTACCACCCCAAAGCCGTAAACACGGGCATCCTTATAGATATCATCCTAACCAACTTTCCCTCTAAATACACGTCTGCTGTTTTCAACCAAGATCTCAGCGATCACTGCCTCATTGCCTGCATCCGTAATGGGTCAGTGGTCAAACAACCTCCACTCATCACTATCAAACGCTCCCTGAAACACTTCAGCGAGCAGGCCTTTCTAATCGACCTGACCGGGGTATCTTGGAAGGATATGGACCTCATCCCATCAGTAGAGGATGCCTGGTTATTTTTTTAAATGCCTTCCTCACCATCTTAAATAAGCATGCCCCGAAAACCAAATCTTCCTTTGGCCGCCTCTCCTTCCAGTTCTCTGCTGCCAATGACTGGAACGAACTACAAAAATCTCTGAAACTGGAAACACTTATCTCCCTCACTAGCTTTAAGCACCAGCTGTCAGAGCAGCTCACAGATTACTGCACCTGTGCATAGCCCATCTATAATTTAGCCCAAACAACTACCTCCCCCCTAATGTAATTATTTATTTATTTTGCTCCTTTGCACCCCATTATTTCTATCTCTACTTTGCACATTCTTCCACTGCAAATCTACCATTCCAGTGTTTTACTTGCTATATTGTATTTACCCTGACCTGTTCACAGGACGTGCTACCTGCTGTTTTTGACTCTCTCTCTCTACTGCACCTGCTGTCTCTAACTCTGAATGATCGGCTATGAAAAGCCAACTGACATTTACTCCTGAGGTGCTGACCTGTTGCACCCTCGACAACCACTGTGATTATTATTATTGAACCCTGCTGGTCATCTATGAACGCTTGAACATCTTGGCCATGTTCTGTTATAATCTCCACCCTGTCACAGCCAGAAGAGGACTGGCCAGCCCTCATAGCCTGGTTCCTCTCCACCCGGTACAGCCAGAAGAGGACTGGCCACCCCTCATAGCCTGGTTCCTCTCCACCCGGTACAGCCAGAAGAGGACTGGCCACCTCTCATAGCCTGGTTCCTCTCCACCCAGTACAGCTAGTAGAGGACTGGCCACCCCTCATAGCCTGGTTCCTCTCCACCCGGTACAGTCAGAAGAGGACTGGCCACCCCTCATAGCCTGGTTCCTCTCCACCCTGTACAGTCAGTAGAGGACTGGCCACCCCTCATAGCCTGGTTCCTCTCCACCCGGTACAGTCAGAAGAGGACTGGCCACCCCTCATAGCCTGGTTCCTCTCCACCCGGTACAGTCAGAAGAGGACTGGCCACCCTTCATAGCCTGGTTCCTCTCCACCCGGTACAGTCAGAAGAGGACTGGCCACCCCTCATAGCCTGGTTCCTCTCCACCCGGTACAGTCAGAAGAGGACTGGCCACCCCTCATAGCCTGGTTCCTCTCTACCCAGTACAGTCAGTAGAGGACTGGCCACCCCTCATAGCCTGGTTCCTTGGAGTTGAAGTTTTTTCCAAGCCACCATGCTTCTACATCTGCATCGCTTTCCGTTTGTGGTTTTAGACTGGGTTTCTGTAATAGCACTTTGTGACATCAGCTGATGTAAAAAGGTGCCTTATTAATTGATTTGAATGATTGAAGAGCTGGATCCTTTTTAATTGTGAAACGGCAGTCAAGCGTCGATTATCATCTCACCAGGATAAGACCCTCAATATTTATTGGAAAGGAGCATCAAGCTCATCACTGTGCACATTCACCGCCCTGTGAAGTTCCATCATCATTTATTGAATCGAGTCGCAGTGGGAAGGAACACACAACATGTCATCACGTGACTCCAAGTTTACTTTGATATGATGGTTATTTATTTGTATATATTTTTATTTGATCAATATTTGCACATAAAAGTGTTTCCACCGACATTTCTCGCATAATTCATTTTACCGACACTAAAAAGATCCTACCTTGTCTAGCGAACACACAATTGCTAATGCCCCAGATAGTCAACTAGTCTAAAGGAGGCAAGTTTTATTGCTTCTTTAATCAGAACAACAGTTTTCAGCTGTGCTAACATAATTGCAAAAGGGTTTTCTAATCATCAATTAGCCTTTTAAAATGATAAACTTGGATTAGCTAACACAACGTGCCATTGGAACACAGGAGTGATGGTTGCTGATAATGGACCTCTGTACACCTATGTAGATATTCCATTACAGACTACGTGGTGTTTCCAACCTGAATCCATCGATATAGATGTGTCTTACCCACCCAATCAGATGGTGTTTCCATCCTGAATCCATCGATAGATGTGTCTTACCCACCCAATCAGATGGTGTTTCCAACCTGAATCCATCGATAGATGTGTCTTACCCACCCAATCAGATGGTGTTTCCAACCTGAATCCATCGATAGATGTGTCTTACCCACCCAATCAGATGGTGTTTCCATCCTGAATCCATCGATAGATGTACTTTACCCACCCAATCAGATGGTGTTTCCAACCTGAATCCATCGATAGATGTGTCTTACCCACCCAATCAGATGGTGTTTCCAACCTGAATCCATCGATAGATGTGTCTTACCCACCCAATCAGATGGTGTTTCCATCCTGAATCCATCGATAGATGTGTCTTACCCACCCAATCAGACTACGTGGTGTTTCCAACCTGAATCCATCGATAGATGTGTCTTACCCACCCAATCAGATGGTGTTTCCAACCTGAATCCATCGATAGATGTGTCTTACCCACCCAATCAGATGGTGTTTCCATCCTGAATCCATCGATAGATGTGTCTTACCCACCCAATCAGATGGTGTTTCCAACCTGAATCCATCGATAGATGTGTCTTACCCACCCAATCAGATGGTGTTTCCAACCTGAATCCATCGATAGATGTACTTTACCCACCCAATCAGATGGTGTTTCCATCCTGAATCCATCGATAGATGTGTCTTACCCACCCAATCAGACTACGTGGTGTTTCCAACCTGAATCCATCGATAGATGTGTCTTACCCACCCAATCAGATGGTGTTTCCAACCTAAATCCATCGATAGATGTGTCTTACCCACCCAATCAGATGGTGTTTCCATCCTGAATCCATCGATAGATGTGTCTTACCCACCCAATCAGACTACGTGGTGTTTCCAACCTGAATCCATCGATAGATGTACTTTACCCACCCAATCAGATGGTGTTTCCATCCTGAATCCATCGATAGATGTACTTTACCCACCCAATCAGATGGTGTTTCCAACCTGAATCCATCGATAGATGTGTCTTACCCACCCAATCAGATGGTGTTTCCAACCTGAATCCATCTATAGATGTACTTTACCCACCCAATCAGATGGTGTTTCCAACCTGAATCCATCTATAGATGTACTTTACCCACCCAATCAGATGGTGTTTCCAACCTGAATCCATCGATAGATGTGTCTTACCCACCCAATCAGATGGTGTTTCCAACCTGAATCCATCGATAGATGTACTTTACCCACCCAATCAGATGGTGTTTCCATCCTGAATCCATCGATAGATGTGTCTTACCCACCCAATCAGATGGTGTTTCCATCCTGAATCCATCGATAGATGTGTCTTACCCACCCAATCAGATGGTGTTTCCAACCTGAATCCATCGATAGATGTGTCTTACCCACCCAATCAGACTACGTGGTGTTTCCATCCTGAATCCATCGATAGATGTGTCTTACCCACCCAATCAGATGGTGTTTCCAACCTGAATCCATCGATAGATGTGTCTTACCCACCCAATCAGACTACGTGGTGTTTCCAACCTGAATCCATCGATAGATGTACTTTACCCACCCAATCAGATGGTGTTTCCATCCTGAATCCATCGATAGATGTACTTTACCCACCCAATCAGACTACATGGTGTTTCCATCCTGAATCCATCGATATATGTACTTTACCCACCCAATCAGACTACGTGGTGTTTCTGGCTAGCAACACTCTTACAGACACTTTTTCATGACGTATTTTGGTATTTTTGCCCCTTTGCTGTTGTCTGTACCTAACAATGTTTGTGCCATGTTTGTGTTGCTACCATGTTTTGTTGATGTCATGTTGTGTTGCTACCATGTTGTGTTGCTACCATGTTGTGTTGATATCATGTTATGTTGATGTCATGTTGTGTTGTGTCGATACCATGTTGTGTTGCTACCATGTTGTGTTGCTACCATGTTGTGTTGCTACCATGTTGTGTTGATATCATGTTATGTTGATGTCATGTTGTGTTGCTACCATGTTGTGTTGCTACCATGTTGTGTTGCTACCATGTTGTGTTGATGTCATGTTGTGTTGCTATCATGTTGTGTTGATGTCATGTTGTGTTGCTATCATGTTTGTGTTGAATCCCAGCCCCCGTCCCCACAGGAGACCTTCAGCCTCTTGGTAGGCCGTCATTGTAAATATGCATTTATTCTTAATTGACTTGCCTAGTTAAATAAAGGTTAAATAAATAAATATAAACTGTAATAAATTATACATGTTTATGAATGCCATGGCCAATTTATCAGTGAGACTTCAGTAAATTGCCACGTTCATGAATTCCTGCTGGGCATTCAAACAATCCTGGCTAGCGTCATGCTGGTATAATTCCATTAATTCTTTAGGGAAAAGGGGATACCTAGTCAGTACAACTGAATGCCTTAAAATGAAACGTGTCTTCCTCATTTAACCCAACCCCTCTGAATCAGAGAGATGCTGCCTTAATCGACATCCACGGCGCCCAGGGAACAGTGGGTTATTTGCGTTGCTCAGGGGGCAGAACAGCAGATTTTTTTTACCTTGTCAGCTCAGGGATTCAATCCAGCAACCTTCCAGTTACTGGCCCAACGCTCTAACCACTAGGCTACCTGCCACCCCCTTATATATACTATATAAGCGTTGTTATATATATCCTTATATATCCTCACCAGCGTCATGCTGGTGTATCTGAAAGCATAAATGATTGTTTGTCTTAACACGGGTGAATTTCACACAATAACACTAGAGCTAACATTAACATACACACTGATCCTAGGTGGAAATGCCCCCGTAACAACCCAAGTTATCTTCTCTGTTTCTCACCATTTGGACGGAGAAGATCAACCCAAGTTATCTTCTCTGTTTCTCACCCATTTGGACGGAGAAGATCAACCCAAGTTATCTTCTCTGTTTCTCACCCATTTGGACGGAGAAGATCAACCCAAGTTATCTTCTCTGTTTCTCACCCATTTGGACGGAGAAGATCAACCCAAGTTATCTTCTCTGTTTCTCACCCATTTGGACGGAGAAGATCAACCCAAGTTACCTTCTCTGTTTCTTACCATTTGGACGGAGAAGATCAACCCAAGTTCTCTTCTCTGTTTCTCACCATTTGGACGGAGAAGGTCAACCCAAGTTCTCTTCTCTGTTTCTCACCATTTGGACGGAGAAGATCAACCCAAGTTCTCTTCTCTGTTTCTCACCATTTGGACGGAGAAGATCAACCCAAGGATATTTAGTCTATTATAACCCATGCTGACTCCCTCCTGTTCGTGTGAGAGTGTGTCCGTTTTGTATTCTGCGCAGGGACTCTACCTTGGGGCAAGTGACCATGGTGACATTGCAGATGTCGGTGAGTTGGTGACAACAGTCGGGGGAAATTAGCTTGTTTCTGACACCAGTTGGACCACGTCGTGTCGCATTCCTTCCTGTCTACATTTCTACAGTAGCCCAATAGACAGACGGGTTAGCTGACAATAGACGGGTTAGCTAGCTAGCCAACAACTGTAACAATTTATTGTGCACATGTGTGCGCAATATAGTTTACATGTTGTCAACGATCTAAGCCAACCCCGTCTGTTCTGCCCCATAGTTGCACACATGTTGGTTTTGTTGCTAAACAACCAACCTGTCTGTGAGCAGAGACCTCACGTTATTTCGAGACCAAATTCCACTTTTTTCTATGGTGGCATAGTCTGCCTGGCAGGATGTGACATGTCTGGCACACACACACATTATTTGGGGACACCTGATCGCTAGCTGCAACAGTGATAGGTGGGCCTGTTCGTTATTTTCCCTCTGTGACAGTTATTTCACACAATAAAGTCCTCATCTGTTCATTGCTGTCATGCAATTTAATCTTGAAAATAAAACTTAATGGGGAACCATAAAACTGAACACAAGTCGTTTACATTCTGTTTTCTGTTCAAATGAATGTCGGGCAGACCGTAAATCCCAACGGTCTCATTTCTGCTCTGATGACAATTGGCAACATAACAGCCACAGCTATTTCATCATCCTCATTCACAACGACTCATTCATACGCATGAGAGTCCTAATGATTATTTCATTGATATTACGGATTTTGATGGTTCTGAGAATTCCCTTTTTCCCACAGATATTAATCATCCCCCCCAGTATCCTTGTGTGACACATTTGAATGTGGGTTAAAAAAATTAAATAAAAAAATTGCCCCCACCTACTGGAGTCTTCCTTGCTAGCTAGCCTGCCTAAAAAACACCTGTCCTCACCATCGTTAACAGCACTGTAGGAAAACAGTGCCCGACATGTGGAGGGTGAAGGACACCGTCTACCGATGTACGGCTAGCTAGCTAGCCAACGTTATTGTGCATTAACGCCACCTACTGGAGTCTTCCTAGCTAGCTAGCTATCCAACGTCATTGTGCATTAACGCCACCTACTGTACTGGAGCGCCTCCGCCTGTACTAAACATAACAACGGACAAAGAGAAGTATAAAGATGCAGGAAAGCCCCGAAGTGCGGGCCGTAATTGCACCCTTCTCAAGCTGGCCAAACGCATGCGCAACGTCCCCAAAGGACAGAATCCACACAACTAATGACGCCCAGGGGAGCACCGTGCATCATTCTCGCTGCCATTTCAAAAGTAGAGTACGGCAACGAGATTGTGAATTCAGACCGAGGTGTCAGGTTTTCATCAAAGACCTCTCTGTACTTTCCTCCGTTCGTCTTTCCCTCAAGCCTGACTAGACTCCCAGTCCCTGCCGCTGAAAAACACCCACACATTATGAGAAAATACTTCTGTGACACATATACAGTGCCTCCAAAAAGCTTGACTTTTCCCACATTTTGTTGTGTTAGAGCCTGAATTTAAAACGGATTCAATTTTGATTTCGAAAAAATACCCCCATAAAGTCAAAAAATATTTTGTTTATTGTTTATTTGACAAATTCATTAAAAATGAAAAGCTGAAATGTCTTGCGTCAATAAGTATTCAACCCCTTCGTTATGGGAAGCCTAAATAATGGTTAAAGGTGACAGGCAAAGGACTTAACAACAACAAAAACTAACGCAAAGTAATAATGCTAATTTCCACGTTTTTTGTGAAGATGTCATTTTCTGACCATAAAATGTAAGGATGACATCATTTTAGGACAAAAAGAAAATAACAATGTCTTACTGGAAGGTACACACGCTACAGACCTGGTTTACTGGAAGGAACACACGCTACAGACCTGGTTTACTGGAAGGAACACACGCTACAGACCTGGTTTACTGGAAGGAAAACACGCTACAGACCAGGCTTACTGGAAGGAACACACGCTACAGACCTGGCTTACTGGAAGGAACACACGCTACAGACCTGGTTTACTGGAAGGAACACACGCTACAGACCTGGTTTACTGGAAGGAACACACGCTACAGACCAGGCTTACTGGAAGGAACACACGCTACAGACCTGGCTTACTGGAAGGAACACACGCTACAGACCTGGTTTACTGGAAGGAACACACGCTACAGACCTGGTTTACTGGAAGGAACACACGCTACCGACCTGGTTTACTGGAAGGAACACACGCTACAGACCTGGCTTACTGGAAGGAACACACGCTACAGACCTGGTTTACTGGAAGGAACACACGCTACAGACCTGGTTTACTGGAAGGAACACACGCTACAGACCTGGTTTACTGGAAGGAACACACGCTACAGACCTGGTTTACTGGAAGGAACACACGCTACAGACCTGGTTTACTGGAAGGAACACACGCTACAGACCTGGTTTACTGGAAGGAACACACGCTACAGACCTGGCTTACTGGAAGGAACACGAGCTACAGACCTGGTTTACTGGAAGGAACACACGCTACAGACCTGGTTTACTGGAAGGAACACACGCTACAGACCTGGTTTACTGGAAGGAACACACGCTACAGACCTGGCTTACTGGAAGGAACACACGCTACAGACCTGGCTTACTGGAAGGAACACACGCTACAGACCTGGTTTACTGGAAGGAACACACGCTACAGACCTGGCTTACTGGAAGGAACACACGCTACAGACCTGGTTTACTGGAAGGAACACACGCTACAGACCTGGTTTACTGGAAGGAACACACGCTACAGACCTGGTTTACTGGAAGGAACACACGCTACAGACCTGGTTTACTGGAAGGAACACACGCTACAGACCTGGCTTACTGGAAGGAACACACGCTACAGACCTGGTTTACTGGAAGGAACACACGCTACAGACCTGGTTTACTGGAAGGAACACACGCTACAGACCTGGCTTACTGGAAGGAACACACGCTACAGACCTGGTTTACTGGAAGGAACACACGCTACAGACCTGGCTTACTGGAAGGAACACACGCTACAGACCTGGCTTACTGGAAGGAACACACACTACAGACCTGGTTTACTGGAAGGAACACACGCTACAGACCTGGTTTACTGGAAGGAACACACGCTACAGACCTGGCTTACTGGAAGGAACACACGCTACAGACCTGGTTTACTGGAAGGAACACACGCTACAGACCTGGTTTACTGGAAGGAACACACGCTACAGACCTGGCTTACTGGAAGGAACACACGCTACAGACCTGGTTTACTGGAAGGAACACACGCTACAGACCTGGCTTACTGGAAGGAAAACACGCTACAGACCTGGTTTACTGGAAGGAACACACGCTACAGACCTGGTTTACTGGAAGGAACACACGCTACAGACCTGGCTTACTGGAAGGAACACACGCTACAGACCTGGTTTACTGGAAGGCACACGCTACAGACCTGGTTTACTGGAAGGAACACACGCTACAGACCTGGTTTACTGGAAGGAACACACGCTACAGACCTGGTTTACTGGAAGGAACACACGCTACAGACCTGGTTTACTGGAAGGAACACACGCTACAGACCTGGTTTACTGGAAGGAACACACGCTACAGACCTGGTTTACTGCAAGGAACACACGCTACAGACCTGGCTTACTGGAAGGAACACACGCTACAGACCTGGTTTACTGGAAGGAACACACGCTACAGACCTGGTTTACTGGAAGGAACACACACTACAGACCTGGTTTACTGGAAGGAACACACGCTACAGACCTGGTTTACTGGAAGGAACACACGCTACAGACCTGGTTTACTGGAAGGAACACACGCTACAGACCTGGTTTACTGCAAGGAACACACGCTACAGACCTGGCTTACTGGAAGGAACACACGCTACAGACCTGGCTTACTGGAAGGAACACACGCTACAGACCTAGTTTACTGGAAGGAACACACGCTACAGACCTGGTTTACTGGAAGGAACACACGCTACAGACCTGGTTTACTGGAAGGAACACACGCTACAGACCTGGTTTACTGGAAGGAACACACGCTACAGACCTGGCTTACTGGAAGGAACACACGCTACAGACCTGGTTTACTGGAAGGAACACACGCTACAGACCTGGTTTACTGCAAGGAACACACGCTACAGACCTGGTTTACTGGAAGGAACACACGCTACAGACCTGGCTTACTGGAAGGAACACGAGCTACAGACCTGGTTTACTGGAAGGAACACACGCTACAGACCTGGCTTACTGGAAGGAACACACGCTACAGACCTGGTTTACTGGAAGGAACACACGCTACAGACCTGGCTTACTGGAAGGAACACACACTACAGACCTGGTTTACTGGAAGGAACACGAGCTACAGACCTGGCTTACTGGAAGGAACACACGCTACAGACCTGGTTTACTGGAAGAAACACACGCTACAGACCTGGTTTACTGGAAGGAACACACACTACAGACCTGGCTTACTGCAAGGAACACACGCTACAGACCTGGTTTACTGGAAGGAACACACGCTACAGACCTGGTTTACTGGAAGGAACACACGCTACAGACCTGGTTTACTGGAAGGAACACACGCTACAGACCTGGTTTACTGGAAGGAACACACACTACAGACCTGGTTTACTGGAAGGAACACACGCTACAGACCTGGTTTACTGGAAGGAACACACGCTATGGACCTGGTTTACTGGAAGGTACACACGCTACAGACCTGGTTTACTGGAAGGAACACACGCTACAGACCTGGCTTACTGGAAGGAACACACGCTACAGACCTGGTTTACTGCAAGGAACACACGCTACAGACCTGGCTTACTGGAAGGAACACACGCTACAGACCTGGTTTACTGGAAGGAACACACGCTACAGACCTGGCTTACTGGAAGGAACACACGCTACAGACCTGGTTTACTGGAAGGAACACACGCTACAGACCTGGCTTACTGCAAGGACACACGCTACAGACCTGGCTTACTGGAAGGAACACACACTACAGACCTGGTTTACTGGAAGGAACACACACTACAGACCTGGCTTACTGGAAGGAACACACACTACAGACCTGGTTTACTGGAAGGAACACACACTACAGACCTGGTTTACTGGAAGGAACACACACTACAGACCTGGTTTACTGGAAGGAACACACACTACAGACCTGGCTTACTGGAAGGAACACACACTACATACCTGGTTTACTGGAAGGAACACACACTACAGACCTGGCTTACTGGAAGGTACACACACTACAGACCTGGTTTACTGGAAGGAACACACACTACAGACCTGGCTTACTGGAAGGAACACACACTACAGACCTGGTTTACTGGAAGGAACACACACTACAGACCTGGTTTACTGGAAGGAACACACGCTACAGACCTGGCTTACTGGAAGGAACACACACTACAGACCTGGCTTACTGGAAGGAACACACACTACAGACCTGGTTTACTGGAAGGAACACACGCTACAGACCTGGCTTACTGGAAGGAACACACGCTACAGACCTGGCTTACTGGAAGGCACACACGCTACAGACCTGGTTTACTGGAAGGAACACACGCTACAGACCTGGTTTACTGGAAGGAACACACGCTATGGACCTGGTTTACTGGAAGGTACACACGCTACAGACCTGGTTTACTGGAAGGAACACACGCTACAGACCTGGCTTACTGGAAGGAACACACGCTACAGACCTGGTTTACTGCAAGGAACACACGCTACAGACCTGGCTTACTGGAAGGAACACACGCTACAGACCTGGTTTACTGGAAGGAACACACGCTACAGACCTGGTTTACTGGAAGGAACACACGCTACAGACCTGGTTTACTGGAAGGAACACACGCTACAGACCTGGCTTACTGCAAGGACACACGCTACAGACCTGGCTTACTGGAAGGAACACACACTACAGACCTGGTTTACAGGAAGGAACACACGCTACAGACCTGGCTTACTGGAAGGAACACACGCTACAGACCTGGCTTACTGGAACGAACACACGCTACAGACCTGGCTTACTGCAAGGAACACACGCTACAGACCTGGTTTACTGGAAGAAACACACGCTACAGACCTGGTTTACTGGAAGGAACACACGCTACAGACCTGGCTTACTGGAAGGAACACACGCTACAGACCTGGCTTACTGCAAGGCACACACGCTACAGACCTGGCTTACTGGAAGGAACACACACTACAGACCTGGCTTACTGGAAGGAACACACACTACAGACCTGGCTTACTGCAAGGAACACACGCTACAGACCTGGCTTACTGGAAGGAACACACACTACAGACCTGGCTTACTGGAAGGAACACACGCTACAGACCTGGTTTACTGGAAGAAACACACGCTACAGACCTGGCTTACTGGAAGGAACACACGCTACAGACTTGGTTTACTGGAAGGAACACACGCTATAGACCTGGTTTACTGGAAGGAACACACGCTACAGACCTGGTTTACTGGAAGGAACACACTACAGACCTGGTTTACTGGAAGGAACACACGCTACAGACCTGGCTTACTGGAAGGAACACACGCTACAGACCTGGCTTACTGGAAGGAACACACGCTACAGACCTGGCTTACTGGAAGGAACACACGCTACAGACCTGGCTTACTGGAAGGAACACACGCTACAGACCTGGTTTACTGGAAGGAACACACGCTACAGACCTGGCTTACTGGAAGGAACACACGCTACAGACCTGGTTTACTGGAAGGAACACACGCTACAGACCTGGCTTACTGGAAGGAACACACGCTACAGACCTGGCTTACTGCAAGGAACACACGCTACAGACCTGGTTTACTGGAAGGAACATACGCTACAGACCTGGCTTACTGCAAGGAACACACGCTACAGACCTGGCTTACTGCAAGGAACACACGCTACAGACCTGGCTTACTGCAAGGAACACACGCTACAGACCTGGCTTACTGGAAGGAACACACGCTACAGACCTGGCTTACTGCAAGGAACACACGCTACAGACCTGGCTTACTGCAAGGAACACACGCTACAGACCTGGCTTACTGGAAGGAACACGAGCTACAGACCTGGCTTACTGCAAGGAACACACGCTACAGACCTGGCTTACTGCAAGTAACACACGCTACAGACCAGGCTTACTGCAAGGAACACACGCTACAGACCTGGTTTACTGGAAGGAACACACGCTACAGACCTGGCTTACTGCAAGGAACACACGCTACAGACCTGGCTTACTGGAACGAACACACGCTACAGACCTGGCTTACTGCAAGGAACACACGCTACAGACCTGGTTTACTGGAAGGAACACATGCTACAGACCTGGCTTACTGCAAGGAACATACGCTACAGACCTGGCTTATTGCAAGGAACACACGCTACAGACCTGGCTTACTGCAAGGCACACACGTTACAGACCTGGTTTACAGGAAGGAACACACGCTACAGACCTGGCTTTACTGCAAGGAAGACATGATACAGACCTGGTTTACAGGAAGGAACACATGATACAGACCTGGTTTACAGGAAGGAAAACATGATACAGACCTGGTTTACTGCAAGGAACACACGCTACAGACCTGGTTTTTTAATTTTCTAAGTCATAAATTAAACAAATGTCTGACATGATTTGAGAAGACACTTGTAAATCTGGGTAATAAACATGTATGTAAATCATGATTAGGAGATATGGTCTAGCTAGCTAACTAACATACTGTTTCAAGGTTTTTTTTTAAACACACTGACCAAAATATTATTGTAGAACACAGCTCTGTCATTAAATGAGATCGTATAGGGAGCTCTGTCATCAAATGAGATCGTATTGAGAGCTCTGTCATTAAATGAGATCGTATAGGGAGCTCTGTCATTAAATGAGATCGTATTGAGAGCTCTGTCATCAAATGAGATCGTATTGAGAGCTCTGTCATTAAATTAGATCGTATAGGGAGCTCTGTCATCAAATGAGATCGTATCGGGAGCTCTGTCATTAAATTAGATCGTAAAGGGAGCTCTGTCATTAAATTAGATCGTATAGGGAGCTCTGTCATCAAATGAGATCGTAAAGGGAGCTCTGTCATCAAATGAGATCGTATAGGGAGCTCTGTCATTAAATGAGATCGTTAAGGGAGCTCTGTCATTAAATGAGATCGTATAGGGAGCTTCCTCACATCAATTCCTGGATAGTAAGAGATTTTAAGTTGCTAATTACACGTGAGTAATTCTGTAACCATGTGTTAATAATCCCTGGCTAATTAGGAATAGGTTGTAGGCTACTTATAAAAGTTGAGGTAAACAATCAGGACGTTAAAATGTGCCAGATATGTGTCTGAATAAGGTGTGATTACATGATAACAATTCAGCACAACAACATGGTGAAGCAAATACAACCTACCCACAGCATTAACCCACCAACCTACCCACAGCATTAACCCACCAACCTACCCACAGCATTAACCCACCCACAGTATTAACCCACCAACCTACCCACAGTATTAACCCACCAACCTACCCACAGTATTAACCCACCAACCTACCCACAGTATTAACCCACCAACCTACCCACAGTATTAACCCACCAACCTACCCACAGCATTAACCCACCAATCTACCCACAGTATTAACCCACCAACCTACCCACAGTATTAACCCACCAACCTACCCACAGCATTAACCCACCAACCTACCCACAGTATTAACCCACCAACCTACCCACAGCATTAACCCACCAACCTACCCACAGTATTAACCCACCAACCTACCCACAGTATTAACCCACCACCCTACCCACAGTATTAACCCAGCAACCTACCCACTACTTCGGCAAATATAGCTGCACCCACAGCATTAACCCACCACCCTACCCACAGTATTAACCCACCAACCTACCCACAGCATTAACCCACCACCCTACCCACAGTATTAACCCACCAACCTACCCACAGCATTAACCCACCAACCTACCCACAGCATTAACCCACCAATCTACCCACAGTATTAACCCAGCAACCTACCCACTACTTCGGCAAATATAGCTGCACCCACAGCATTAACCCACCAACCTATCGACAGCGACAGCAAAGACAATGTCCCCGTGTGCAGTTGTATATGATATTTTGACACAGTGATTGAGCGAGGATTTCTAGAAAACGTGTAATTAAAAACAATAACCAAAACATATTATATATTCACTTACTTCCACTGACCAACAACATGTCGCTGGCGAAGAGCAACAGGATCACACAGTTCACTAACACCAGCAGACAAGACATGGCTTCGTGTTTTATTCTCCTCAGATCTATATATCAAAATGTATAGATGTCAGATCTTCAAGTACCCACTTGCAGGCTACTTAATGCGTTCAATTCATAAGTATATTGGAAGAAGAAAAAAAATCCCGAATTAATCACTTATTATCCAAGCGACCGTTGAAACATTTGAGTCGAAGTATTCAGAGTAGATCAATTAACTTCAGGTATGTGACAAAAGAGATCATATTGACGAACATTTTGTCAACACGTCCCGGTACATTCATGTCCACAATAATCCCACATGTATTCGTTAACCATCACACCGATATTGAAGACTTCTCTCTTTTCTCAAACCGCGGTACCCAAATTGAATCTGACGGCGTTCGATCTACTCCAAGGTTTTTAAAAGAGGTTTCTTCTAAATAGAAACCCCATGCCTCTTTCAAGTGTGATTCTCAATCTCCTAGGGTGTGAGCTCGTCGTGTCTCGTGGTCAGTGCATAGGCTACAGGTAACCTGTGAATGGACTCGTTGAGAAGGTCCAGCATCACGGACATCGCTCTGGAACTATAGACAGACAAGCGCCTTGGCATCTGGCAGCGCACCTCTCTCTCTGGTGGTCAGCTCTGCTTTCTGATGATTTATTCATGTTGATCTGTCATTCTGCAGTGCCTCTCTCTCTCTCTCTCTCTCTCTCTCTCTCTCTCTTTCTCTCTCTCTCTCTCTTTCTCTCTCTCTCTATGCTTCAACGGAATTCTAAAGAACACAGGCTTTTTTTTAATAGCACTTGGCACAACAATGTACAATTGGAGCATGTGTTTAATTCTAGATTATTGTAATTGACGTTCAATATCGAAATATGACCAGTGTGTGATTTTATCGGTTCTTGCTCTTTACTGTGTTCTCGCTCACAGAAAGCTATTTTTTTTCTAGAGAGAGGTCAAATGAAACCGTGTTCAACGCAATAATGATTTAACGAAACACTCGTAGGACAGCGATAGGTGATAGCCTCTCTCCCTCAGCGCCATAGTTTGTATTTATTTATGCAAAATCCTCCTCTATGCATAGAATTACATAGTTCATGTGAAATTCGGGGTGTATAGTCCAAAGTACAAACTATACACACACCTCCACCTGTCACAGCATTGTTGAAATTATTGGCAATGATTCCATTCAAGAATCATACCTATTGTATGTAGTCTCTGACAGATCCACAGCCATTCATTATATATATATATCTGGCTCTGGCCAGACACAAATTGCGTTTTTGACATGTCTGTGGGAGTGGTAGTTATAGTGGCTGCATGGGTGGGTGGGTGTCTCTCTCAGCTCACGTGTACAGTGTTGCACACACACACACACACACACACACACACACACACTGCATAACATGTAGAAGTTGTCCCTTTTCAGGTTTAGAAGTGACCACTAAATTCGAACTCTCGTTCATATAAACTGGTTGGGAAAGCTAGCATACAGAAATCAGAGGTGGTGGTAGAAGTCAAAGTCGGTTTTCTTTTAAAACTGTAATGCAGTTGATTGGTGACGATGACATGATCATGCGTTGAGGTTGAAATCCATAAAAAACATTTTTACCTTTAACATAGAGTTAAATACACATATAAACAGTAGCCTAAATGTAGGCACATTTTGCTGGGGGGTAATGAGGAGACTCTGGAACATTCCCACAGGCCCTTTCCCCCATGCTTTTCCATGGCGATTCCATTGTTTTGGTCGAGTTCGATTGGCCTCTTTACCAAATATTTTTTTTAGAACTAACCCAAGACGGAGATATTCGAGAAAGGAGGAGATGGGAATCCCATTGGGAAATGAATGGATAAATGTACACTATATGTACAAAAGTATGTGGATACCCCTTCAAATTAATAAGGGCTGTTATTGTGATGTGGAAACGTCTAGGAGCAACAACGGCTCAGCCGTGAAGTGGTAGGCCACACAAGCTCACAGAACGGGACCGCCGAGTGCTGAAGCGTGTTGCACGTAAAAATCGTCTGTCCTCGGTTGCAACACTCACTACCGAGTTCCAAACTGCCTCTTGAAGTAACGTCAGCACAATAACTGTTTGTATCCATGGCAGAGCAGCCGCACACAAGTCTAAGATCACCATGTGCAATGCCAAGCGTCGGCTGGAGTGGTGTAAAACTCGCCGCCATTGTTCTCTGGAGTGATGAATCACGCTTCACCATCTGGCAGTCCAACAGACAAATCTGGGTTTGGAGGATGCCAGGAGTACACTACCTGCCCCATTGCATAGTGTCAACTGTAAAGTTTGATGGAGGAGGAATAATGGTCTGGGGCTGTTTTTATGGTTCAGGCTCCTTAGTTCCAATGAAGATAAATCTTAAACCTACAGCATACAATGACATTCTAGATTATTCTGTGCATCCAACTTTGTGACAACAGTTTGCACAAAGCGAGGTCCATACAGAAATGGTTTGTCGAGTTCGGTGTGGAAGAACTTGACTGGCCTGGACAGAGCCCTGACCTCAACTCCATCGAAGACCTTTGAGATGAATTGGTTCGCCGACTGCGAGCCAGGACTAATCGCCCAACATTAGTGCCCAACCTCACTAATGCTCTTGTGGCTGAATGGAAGCAAGTCCACGCAGCAATGTTCCAAAATCTAGTGGAAAGCCTTCCCAGAAGAGTGGAGGCTGTTATAGCAGCAATGTTCCAACATCTAGTGGAAAGCCTTCCCAGAAGAGTGGAGGCTGTTATAGCAGCCAAGGGGGAGGGACCAACTCCATATTAATGCCCATGATTTTGGAATGAGATGTTCAATGAGCAGATGTCCACATACCTTTGGTCATGCAGTGTATAACGCACCACCCAGCAGAATGTTGACCAATCGTGTTCAAATAGTCATGCTACTTTACACTGTTGCTAAACTAATCGTTCCGCAATCCCTTCTCAAAGTCAAGGTATGATTAGAGAAATCTGCCTATTTTCGTCGAATGTGCGTACTGTAATTCCAAAGCCATACGATACTAAAGATTTGTAATGTTGTACTTCGTGTTGACGAAATTCATGCTAATTTTTGGGGGTTTGAGTTAACGCCCAATTGACTCCCATTCACTACTTGAAGGAGAGCTATCCTTCTCCCAGTATAACCCAGAATGCATTGTGCAACCCATTGACGACACATGGGCAACGTACACAATTGGCGTCAATACGATTCAGATGGAGTTTCTCATCTCCTCAAAAGTATCTCTACCCAAGATAGACCGGAGCCTGTCGTTTCCAGCAAATTAATCATAGTGGTCAGAACAAGCAAGGAGGTGTTCAGAGCCAATCGCAAGCTAGTGAGATCCTATTGGACTGTTCTAGCACTTATTAACATAAAGTGCACATGTGCAATATCTCAATTCTCCCATGCACTCCTTCAGCCATTTTGTAAAAACGTTGACAAAGGCTAAAGTGTACAAAACGCAGTCCACTCAATTTGTTACAGATTATAGTTTTTTTGGAAACAGAAAACTGTAAAGAGATCAAATGTTTCATCGATAATAAAATTTGAAGAACGTCTGCCAAAAATCCATCTAGCTCCATTTTTATCTCCCACTGCCTCCCACTGCTGCCCACTTGGCTTCCTGTCATCACCATATTTGGTAGTGAGTGGAAAGGTCAACCGGATGCTTCACATTTCTACACGTGGTGAAATATCTGACTCATTGTTCTATCTGTGTCTTGTTCTATTTAGGGTTTCCGTGGTAATGTTTGGTGACGCCATGTTTCAAAGCAACTTTTATGTGTACGCGTTCATCATTTGTTGTGCTATTGACCTGTGGAAAGTTTCTACCATTAACATCAGCCAGCGGGATGCTAATAGACCTTTTCTTTTACGTGGACGTTGCCATGGTTTCTATGCGCCCAACATCATCATCCTTTTGGACACCTGCCGCTCAGTGGAGACATATGATGCGCCTCAAATGACACCCTATTCCCTATATAGTGCACTAATACCCCATGGGCTCTGGTCAAAAAATGAAGTTCACTATACAGGGAATAGGGTGCCATTTGGGACTCGAGAGCTTTTTTGTCCAGCCTTGACATTGGCCTTGTAAATATTACATTAGAGTTGCCATGACAGCTGTCCCGATCCCACAGTATCTGTTTGTAGAAATAGCCTGACATTTCTGTGGCATTTAGCTTCATATGAGCTTTTATATTGACAGAACAGAGTACCTCCGACCATGCAGGGTATTGGGGAGCTATTGTGAGTGGATTCTCCCTAAAAACACAACAGAGTACCTTCGACCATGCAGGGTATTGGGGAGCTATTGTGAATGGATTCTCCCTAAAAACAGAACAGAGTACCTCCGACCATGCAGGGTATTGGGGAGCTATTGTGAATGGATTCTCCCTAAAAACAGAACCTGAATGCTCTTAACATTGACAAACAAACACCATCTAAGCTTTCCTTGTTATGACATGGATGTCTAAGGTTGGGATAGTTTCTTTATTTACAATATTCATCCCGGTCCCACACACTTACCAGTGAGGGGGGTCATCCTGGTAGTAGTTTTAGGTTTTTATACAGTACCCAAGACCAGTCTGTCTGGTTAATTTGACAATTGGAAAAATAGCTACTGTGTAAATACTGCAATGCAGGTTTGATTGCATTGAGAAATGTTATTTTTTATTTTTATTTCACCTTTATTTAACCAGGTAGGCTAGTTGAGAACAAGTTCTCATTTACAACCTGGCCAAGATAAAGCAAAGCAGTTCGACACATACAACAACACAGAGTTACACATGGAATAAACAAACATACAGTCAATAATACAGTAGAAAAATCTATATACAGTGAGTGCAAATGAGGTGAGATAAGGGAGGTAAAGGCAATAAATAGGCCATGTTGGTGAAGTAATTACAATATAGCAATTAAACACTGGACTGGTAGATTTGCAGAAGATGAATGTGTAAGTAGAGACACTGGGGTGCAAAGGAGCAAGATAAATAAATAAATACAGTATTTATTTTAATATTTTTTAATTCACCTTTATTTAACCAGGTAGGCTAGTTGAGAACAAGTTCTCATTTACAACTGCGACCTGGCCAAGATAAAGCATAGCGGTGTGAACAGACAACACAGAGTTACACATGGAGTAAACAATTAACAAGTCAATAACACAGTAGAAAAAAAAAGAGTCTATATACATTGTGTGCAAAAGGCTTGAGGTAGGCGAATAATTACAATTTTGCAGATTGTGTGTGCAAAAGAGCAGAAAAGTAAATAAATATAAACAGTATGGGGATGAGGTAAGTAAAATTGGGTGGGCTATTTACCGATAGACTATGTACAGCTGCAGCGATCGGTTAGCTGCTCAGATAGCAGATGTTTGAAGTTGGTGAGGGAGATAAAAGTCTCCAACTTCAGCGATTTTTGCAATTCGTTCTAGTCACAGGGAGCAGAGAACTGGAGCGAAAGGCGGCCAAATGAGGTGTTGGCTTTAGGGATGATCAGTGAGATACACCTGCTGGAGCGCGTGCTACGGGTGGGTGTTGCCATCGTGACCAGTGAACTGAGATAAGGCGGAGCTTTACCTAGCATAGACTTGTAGATGACCTGGAGCCAGTGGGTCTGGCGACGAAAATGTAGCGAGGGCCAGCCGACGAGAGCATACAGGTCGCAGTGGTGGGTGGTATAAGGTGCTTTAGTAACAAAACGGATGACACTGTGAAAAACTGCAGTCTAACTGCAGTTTACAGTCTAGCCAGACACCTAGGTACTTATAGATGTCAACATATTTTAGGTCGGAACCATCCAGGGTGGTGATGCTAGTCGGGCGTGCGGGTGCAGGCAGCGAACGGTTGAAAAGCATGCATTTGGTTTTACTAGCATTTAAGAGCAGTTGGAGGCCACGGAAGGAGTGTTGTATGGCATTGAAGCTCGTTTGGAGGTTAGATAGCACAGTGTCCAAGGACGGGCCGGAAGTATACAGAATGGTGTTGCCTGCGTAGAGGTGGATCAGGGAATCGCCCGCATCAAGAGCAATATCATTGATATAAACAGAGAAAAGAGTCGGCCCGAGAATTGAACCCTGTGGCACCCCCATAGAGACTGCCAGAGGACCGGACAGCATGCCCTCCGATTTGACACACTGAACTCTGTCTGCAAAGTAGTTGGTGAACCAGGCAAGGCAGTCATTAGAAAAACCGAGGCTACTGAGTCTGCCGATAAGAATATGGTGATTGACAGAGTCGAAAGCCTTGGCCAGGTCGATGAAGACGGCTGCACAGTACTGTCTTTTATCGATGGCGGTTATGATATTGTTTAGTACCTTGAGCGTGGCTGAGGTGCACCCGTGACCGGCTCGGAAACCAGATTGCACAGCGGAGAAGGTACGGTGGGATTCGAGATGGTCAGTGACCTGTTTGTTGACTTGGCTTTCGAAGACCTTAGATAGGGAGGGCAGGATGGATATAGGTCTGTTACAGTTTGGGTCCAGGGTGTCTCCCCCTTTGAAGAGGGGGATGACTACGTTAGCTTTCCAATCCTTGTGGATCTCAGACGATATGAAGAGAGGTTGAACAGGCTGGTAATAGGGGTTGCGACAGTATGGGGATGAGGTAGTTGGATGGGCTATTTACAGATGGGCTATGCACAGGTGCAGTGATCTGTGAGCTGCTCTGACAGCTGGTGCTTAAAGCTAGTGAGGGAGATATGAGTCTCCAGCTTCAGTGATATTTGCAGTTCGTTCCAGTCATTGGCAGCAGAGAACTGGAAGGAAAGGCGGCCAAAAGAAGAATTGGATTTGGGGATGACCAGTGAGCTGCTGGAGCGCGTGCTACGGGTGGGTGCTGCTATTGTGACCTGTGCGCTGAGATCAGCTTTACCTAGCAGAGGCTTGTATATGACCTGTAGCCAGTGGGATTTTTTATTTAAACTTTATTTAACCAGGAAGGGTTTGGCGGCGAGAATGGGGCGAGGGCCAGCCAACGAGAGCATACAGGTCTCAGTGGTGGGTAGTATATGGGGCTTTGGTGACAAAACGGATGGCACTGTGATAGACTGGATCCAATTTGTTGAGTAGAGTGTTGAAGGCTATTTTGTAAATGACATCGCCGAAGTCGAGGATCGGTAGGATAGTCAGTTTTACGAGGGTATGTTTGGCAGCATGAGTGAAGGATGATTTGTTGCAAAATAGGAAGCCTATTCCAGATTCGGATTGGAGATGCTTAATGTGAGTCTGGAAGGAGAGTTTACAGTCGAAATAGGCTGATGTAACAGGTGTAACAGGTGTTAGAGATGTTAGATGTGTTAGAGGTAATAGAGATGTTAGAGGTATTAGAGGTAATATAGATGTTAGAGGTATTAGAGATGTTAGAGGTAATAGAGATGTTAGAGGTATTAGAGGTATTAGATGTGTTAGAGGTGTTAGAGGTAGTGGAGGTGTTAGAGGTGTTAGAGGTAATAGAGTTGTTAGAGGTAATAGAGGTATTAGAGGTGTTAGAGGTAATAGAGGTGTTAGAGGTATTAGAGGTATTAGAGGTATTAGAGGTGTTAGAGGTAATAGAGATGTTAGAGGTATTAGAGATGTTAGAGGTAATAGAGATGTTAGAGGTATTAGAGATGTTAGAGGTAATAGAGATGTTAGAGGTATTAGAGGTGTTAGAGATGTTAGTGGTATTAGAGGTGTTAGAGGTATTAGCGGTAGTGGAGGTGTTAGAGGTGTTAGAGGTAATAGAGGTGTTAGAGGTAATAGAGATGTTAGAGGTATTAGAGATGTTAGAGGTAATAGAGATGTTAGAGGTATTAGAGGTATTAGATGTGTTAGAGGTGTTAGAGGTAGTGGAGGTGTTAGAGGTGTTAGAGGTAATAGAGGTGTTAGAGGTAATAGAGGTATTATAGGTGTTAGAGGTAATAGAGGTGTTAGGTGTATTAGAGGTATTAGAGATGTTAGATGTAATAGAGATGTCAGAGGTATTAGAGGTATTAGATGTGTTAGAGGTGTTAGAGGTAGTGGAGGTGTTAGAGGTATTAGAGGTAATAGAGGTGTTAGAGGTAATAGAGGTATTATAGGTGTTAGAGGTAATAGAGGTGTTAGAGGTATTAGAGATGTTAGAGGTATTAGAGGTGTTAGAGGTATTAGAGGTGTTAGAGGTATTAGAGATGTTAGAGGTAATAGATATGTTAGAGGTATTAGAGGTATTAGAGATGTTAGAGGTAATAGAGATGTTAGAGGTATTAGAGATGTTAGATGTAATAGAGATGTTAGAGGTATTAGAGGTATTAGAGATGTTAGTGGTATTAGAGGTGTTAGAGGTATTAGAGATATTAGAGATGTTAGAGGTATTAGAGGGGTTAGAGGTGTTAGGGGTATTAGTGGTATTAGAGGTGCTCGTTTAAATGAGCTCAAACATTGACATTTTATTTTATGCAAAGTATGCAAAGTTATGCATGTTTTTCAGAAATTATTTTTAAATAATAAATGAATCCAGCTGTGATGGTAGAGGCAGTGTTTAAAATGCACAGGTCATCATCTCGCTTTCCAAACCCACACAAAAGCTTTGGCTTTTGGACTCAACACAGAAGGGGCATAAATTTCTCGCTTCATCTTCCCTGCGTCAGCTAAACCATCTTTCCTTAATATTGTTCACGACTTTAATTATTCTCATGAGTTTTGTAGCGTCCAACAACCCCAAGGTTGCCAAAGGAGAGAGAGAACACAGGTTCCCCTCGCTGGCTTTGGGAAAGAATCAAATGTTAATTGCTTTGTGTTCAGTGCCTTGTAAAAGTACTTGGCGAGAAGCAACAGAGCTGTAAATGGAGTCCAGGGATGAGACACAAAATGGCACCATATTGGGCCCCTGGTCAAAAGCAATGCCCTTTATAAGGAATAGGATGCCATTTCAGACGTACCCGAAGAGTTTGAATGGAGTTGCTGGTGGAAATAGGTAAGGCACACATTTCCACTTCTGTCCACTTCTCCTAAGGCACAGATTTCCACTTCTGTCCACTTCTCCTAAGGCACACATTTCCACTTCTGTCCACTTCTCCTAAGGCACACATTTCCACTTCTGTCCACTTCTCTTGGATGCCTTTAGAATACTTCAAATGGAAACATTACGATGGGGGTGTATTTGTACATCAAGATGCCTCACGCTACAGAAACAGGATATAGGCTCCTGCTCCTAACGTTCTCGGCTCGGACCAGATGCCTTCACACTACAGAAACAGGATATAGGCTCCTGGTCCTATGAGCCGTTCTCGGCTCGGACAAGGCTTGCTCCTGCTTCTAACGTTCTCAAATCAAATCAAATCAAATTTTATTTGTCACATACACATGGTTAGCAGATGTTAATGCGAGTGTAGCGAAATGCTTGTGCTTCTAGTTCCGACAATGCAGTAATAACAAGTAATCTAACTAACAATTCCAAAACGACTGTCTTGTACACAGTGTAAGGGGATAAAGAATATGTACATAAGGATATATGAATGAGTGATGGTACAGAGCAGCATAGGCAAGATACAGTAGATGGTATCGAGTACAGTATGTACAAATGAGATGAGTATGTAAACAAAGTGGCATAGTTAAATTGGCTAGTGATACATGTATTACATAAGGATACAGTCGATGATATAGAGTACAGTATATACGTATGCATATGAGATGAATAATGTAGGGTAAGTAACATTATATAAGGTAGCATTGTTTAAAGTGGCTAGTGATATATTTACATCATTTCCCATCAATTCCCATTATTAAAGTGGCTGGAGTTGTGTCAGTGTGTTGGCAGCAGCCACTCAGTGTTAGTGGTGGCTGTTTAACAGTCTGATGGCCTTGAGATAGAAGCTGTTTTTCAGTCTCTCGGTCCCAGCTTTGATGCACCTGTACTGACCTCGCCTTCTGGATGATAGCGGGGTGAACAGGCAGTGGCTCGGGTGGTGATGTCCTTGATGATCTTTATGGCCTTCCTGTGACATCGGGTGGTGTAGGTGTCCTGGAGGGCAGGTAGTTTGCCCCCGGTGATGCGTTGTGCAGACCTCACTACCCTCTGGAGAGCCTTACGGTTGAGGGCGGTGCAGTTGCCATACCAGGCGGTGATACAGCCCGCCAGGATGCTCTCGATTGTGCATCTGTAGAAGTTTGTGAGTGCTTTTGGTGACAAGCCGAATTTCTTCAGCCTCCTGAGGTTGAAGAGGCGCTGCTGCGCCTTCTTCACGATGCTGTCTGTGTGAGTGGACCAATTCAGTTTGTCTGTGATGTGTATGCCGAGGAACTTAAAACTTGCTACCCTCTCCACTACTGTTCCATCGATGTGGATAGGGGGGTGTTCCCTCTGCTGTTTCCTGAAGTCCACAATCATCTCCTTAGTTTTGTTGACGTTGAGTGTGAGGTTATTTGTTATTTCTCGGCTCGGACAAGATGCCTCACACTACAGAAACAGGACAAATGCTCCTGCTCCTATGAGCCGTTCTCGGCTCAGACAAGGCTTGCTTATATGACTTATGATGAAGGAATAATTTCCAATTTCAAAGAGTGTTTCTGGCTTCACATGCTTCGTAAACAACAGGGGTCTCATTTATCAATATTGCGTAAAAACAGTTTGACAATACTACTTACGAATGTAATTTACAAGTGGTCCTTCGCATAGAAAAAGTATGATTTATCAAATGATCCTTAGAGCATAATACACACACCGGTAGGAGATAACCATTGTTTTCAGACTCAGTGCTTGTGCACGACCTTGGCTGTTTGCATTTAGAAACAGCTGTGATTAACCATTATGGTCAGAATCATCCCTTTAATCTGTGGGGAATATACAACTGCGTACCATTTAGAAACAGCTGTAATTAACCATTATGGTCAGAATCATCCCTTTAATCCGTGGGGAATATACAACTGCGTACCATTTAGAAACAGCTGTAATTAACCATTATGGTCAGAATCATCCCTTTAATCCGTGGGGAATATACAACTGCGTACCATTTAGAAACAGCTGTAATTAACCATTATGGTCAGAATCATCCCTTTAATCCGTGGGGAATATACAACTGCGTACCATTTAGAAACAGCTGTAATTAACCATTATGGTCAGAATCATCCCTTTAATCCGTGGGGAATATACAACTGCGTACCATTTAGAAACAGCTGTAATTAACCATTATGGTCAGAATCATCCCTTTAATCCGTGGGGAATATACAACTGCGTACCATTTAGAAACAGCTGTAATTAACCATTATGGTCAGAATCATCCCTTTAATCCGTGGGGAATATACAACTGCGTACCATTTAGAAACAGCTGTGTCCGAGTGTCAGAGATTCAGACAAAGCAAAAAGGTTTTATTTCAAATCAAATGAAAAAAGTATTGTCACATGCGCTGAATACAACAGTACTTTACTGTGAAATGTTTACTGACAAGCCCTTAATACAAACTATACAGTTCAATAAATAGAGTTAAGAAAATATCTACTAAATAAACTAAAGTCATTTTTAACAATAAAATAACAACAATAAGGTTATATACAGGGGGAACCGATACCGAGTCAGTGTGCGGGGGTACAGGTTAGTTGAGGTAATTTGTACATGTAGGCAGGGGTAAATAGATTCTGCACAGATAAATCGATAATAAACAGCGAGTAGCAGCAGTGTAAAAACAACGGGGGGTGGGGGGGGGGGGGCTCTCAATATAAATAGCCATTTGATTAATTGTTCATCAGTCTTATGGCTTTGGGGCAGAAGCTGTTAAGGAGCCTTTTGGACCTAGACTTGGTGCACCGGTACCGCTTGCCATGCAGTAGTAGAGAGAGCAGTCTTTGACTTGGGTGACTGGAGTCTTTGACAATTTTGTTGGGGCTTCCTCTGACACAGCCTAGTATATAGGTCCTGGATGGAAGGAAGCTTGGCCCCAGTGATGTACTGGGCAGTACACACTACGTTCTGTAGCGCCTTACGGTTGGATGCTGAGCAGTTGCCATACCAGGCAGTGATGCAACCCATCACTGCCTGCGATCAGCTCTTTGGTCTTACTGACATTGAGGGAGAGGATGTTGTCCTGGCACCACACTGCCAGGTCACTACATCCTCCCTGTATTACAGACTGGGACAAAAAGAGGTTGAAAATGATGGTGAATATGCCTGCTAGTTGATTTGCGCATGCACTGAGCACTCGCCCTGGAACACCATCCGTTCTTAGTTAGCATAGGTGTAGTTGCAAACCTTTTTTAATGGCGGTTTTGGAGCAGTGGCTTCTTCCTTGCTGAGCGACCTTTCAGGTTATGTCTATATGGGACTCGTTTTAACTGTGGACATAGACACTTTTGTTCTTGTTTCTTCCAGCATCTTCACAGGGTCCTTTGCTGTTGTTCTGGGATCGATTTGCACTTTTCACACCAAAGTACGTTCATCTCTAGGAGACAGAACGAGTCTCCTTCCTAAGTGGTATGACGGCTGCGTGGTCCCATGGTGTTTATACTTGTGTACTATTGTTTGTACAGATGAACGTGGTACCTTCAGATATTTGGAAATTGCTTCCAAGGATGAACCAGACTTGTGGATGTCTACAATTTTTTTCCTGAGGTCTTGGCTGATGTCTTTTGATTTTCCCATGATGTCAAGCAAAGAGGCACTGAGTTTGAAGGTAGGCCTTGCAATACATCCACAAGTACACCTCCAATTGACTCAAATTATGTCAATTAGCCTATCAGAAGCTTCTAAAGACATGACATCATTTTCTGGAATTTTCCAAGCTGTTTAAAGGCACAGTCAACTTAGTGTATGAAAACTTCTGACCCACTGGAATTGTGATACAGTGAATTATAAGTTAAATAATCTGTCTATAAACAATTGTTGGAAAAAATGACTTGTGTCATGCACAAAGTAGATGTCCTAACCGACTTCCCAAAACTATAGTTTGTTAACAAGAAATGTGTAGAGTGGTTGAAAAACAAGTTTTAATGACTCCAACCTAAGTGTACGTAAACTTCCCACTTCAACTGTAGGTTACAACATTTTAGTTTCACTAATAAATAGGACACAACCAACATGGTCCATTACCAAGCACCACACGTCAGCCCTACCCTACTGCATGCCTCCTCACTAAGGCCTAGGAGTCTAAATGGACACGCTCCCATCCTATCAAGAGAACGGATGAGTCCCAAATGGCAACCTATTCCCTATATAGTGCACTACTTTGAACCAGAACCCAGTAGTGCACTATATCAGGAATAGGGTTTTCCATTTGGGACTCAGGCAGGATGTCAATCCCGGCAAATCCATCTTGACAGTCCCGGGGAGCGTGCGGCAAGAAACGGGCGTCCATAAATCCGTCGTTGCCGCAGGTGCTGCAGGTCTCTGAAGCATTGGCCTCCTCAGTGGAAACTCCATTAGTGCCTGTCCCACTTCATAAAAATCTATATTGGTCAAGAAATAACTACAATTCATTCTGCATCTATCTGTAATGTATGAGCAAGGGAGGAACTAATGAATTCAATCTTTTTTCCAAGTCCATTTCTTTAGTTTTCCCTTCCCCCCCCCCCCCACACTGCTTGGCATTCTCCTCACTCGTTCAACGCTGAAGGTTTGGAAAACGAGACGGAGGCAAAGTGGTGTCTCTCTGAGATGGAATGAGAAGTAAATATATAGAGCAAGTGCACTAAATAGGGGATAGGGTGCATCAGCTGCACTCAGTTGCAATATGCAAAGTCCTAATTGGTAAGACTTACAACGAGTGGATCTGGCAGTATGGTGTCTTCAAATATTGTCTTCACTCAGTTGCATTGCCTTGATTCCTTGCCTCCTCTCTCCTTGCCACTTTCTCAAAACCATTAGATCCATTTATGGGTCTTAAAGGCCATTTCCACCCAAAACCTTTTTTTTCCATTCGTCCATTGTTGACATCTTTCCAAAATGTTTTGCTTATCAGCAATCAAGTTTTCAAGATATGTAACTTTCATAATTCTGAAATCATCCCCGTATGATGCATTTCGCGTCATATGACTCTATGGTCGGCATCATCATGTAAACATGGTTTAAACTATACTGTTGATATCGTGGATTGTCAGTCCTTGCATCCATAGCTCTAGTCTATACACTTGAGAGCGGTTACAGTTTCTCCACCCTCAGATTTTTTACTGAAATCGTGGACGATGCTTTGATATTGTCGGGGAGGGGACCTATGGATCTGTCTCCGTCTCCGTTTGTCCTTTCATACAGTCGTACGTTAGTCACACATGATTTCTCACACAGCACTGTCCTGATTTTGACAAAACTTGGGTGAATGATGCATCTTGCCATAGAGATCCGGAATTTACAAAACTACACTGATTGGCTAAAATGGTGGTGCTATAACTGTATATAGTCCGTCCATCTGTAAATAGCCCACCCAATCTACCTACCTCATCCCCATACTGTTTTTATATTATTTACATTTCTGCTCTTTTCATCATCTGCTCACTTATCACTCCAGTGTTAATCTACTAAATTGTAATTATTCGCCCCTATGGCCTATTTATTGCCTTACCTCCTCATGCCATTTACACACACTGTATATAGACTTTATTTTCTCTACTGTGTCATTGACTTGTTTGTGTTATTGGCTTGTTTATTGTTTACTCCATGTGTAACTCTGTGTTGTTGTCTGTGTCACGCTGCTTTGATTTATCATGACCAGAGGTCGCAATTGCAAATGAGAACTTGTTCTCAACTGGCCTACCTGGTTAAATAAAGGTGAACTAAAATAAAAATAACAAGAGAATGCAATCTTTGAAAGCTCACGCCCATCTCCCCGTTTGATGCAAAGTCATGAAATTCGATACATAGGTGCCTCTCATCACAAGGAACACATTTGCGTCATGGTCCCATAATGGCCTTATGGATTTGGTCCGTAAGGTCCGCCATTTAGAAGTTTGTGAAAAACACTTAAAATGCTAATTTTCTGGCACCGCATGACCGGTCTGCACAATATTTGATATGTGACATCTATGGACAAAGATCTCTCAATTCAACATTTTACAGACTAGTTCCTAAAACAACACGTTGACCAATAAACATTCACGTGGGCTTGGTCTGGCACATAAACGCACATAAATAAGGATATTCATATTGTAACAAAATGTGGTACATTCGTGGGGGACGACATGTTAACTGTTGACTTGTTTTAACTGCCAATTACCTTTCAGGTTGTCTTCTCTCTGTCAAGGTTCAGCGCAGTCCAAATTCCAGCACCAAGCCTAACCCTAACCCCTACAGTACCTTTATAATATACCTTGTAGTAAGGTGCTTCCTCCCCAACAACATGTTTGTTAAATGCGGTTGGATATACTTAAAAGAAAATTGTTTATCTTTGACTTCCTGTCATTATGAAAAGGGAAGTGTTGTTTTGTAACATAGAGAAAATAACTTTGCCTAGTATCCATATCAAAGGGGTTGGAAATAGCTCATTAGAAACCTGTCAAAAGACATAACATGTTGGGTTTTTAGAGCCTCCTGTGCTCCTCCTCCTCGAGAGAAAGATTACTGCTGTTGTTGTTTTACCAAGTAGATAATGTGCCATGAAAGAGCCATTAAGAAACAGCCGTCGAGTCCAGGAACGTATTACAACAATGATCAGCTATTTGGTCACCATAGAAACCAAACAATCAGGGTATTTATACCAGACACATTCAAAACCAGTATCAGACTCAGACTTTAATAACTAAATAACTTTGTTTGACATGTGAACATATTTTATCTGATTAACTTTGTGATTCAAAAACATTGAAAAAATAATAAAAAAAGAATAAGAAAATAAAAAATAGAATCTTAAAGACCAAAGTCAACAACAAGAAACAGGGACACCATCTCTTCATAGCAGTGATAGTGATGAGCTCATTGTTACCCAGAGGACTTTGCAGAGGCTTCCAGCAAGGTGCATGTTCTGTCCACATCTCTCTATTCCCAAATGGCACCCTATTCCCTATTGTAGTGCACTACTTTAGACCAGGATCAAATGGCACCCTATTCCCTATTGTAGTGCACTACTTTTGACCAGGGCCCATAGTTATTAGACTAGGGAATAGGGAACCATTTGGTATATAAACTATATCTTGACATCAGAGGATGTTCCCAAAAGAGTCTGACTGAATCCGACTACAGAGTTTCTGTATTTAATCAGGTAAGTCATTGAGAACACATTGTCTAACCATAACCCTATAAAGTCCAAAAAGTTATGGGTTGCAAAGTTGGCTGTTACAATGTACACAACCGGTCAAAAGATTTCGAACACCTACTCATTAAGGGTTTTTCTTTCTTTATTTTTTATTTTCTACATTGTAGAATAATAGTGAAGACATCAAAACTATGAAATAACACATATGAAATCATGTAGTAACCCAAAAAAGTGTTAAACAAATCAAAATATATTTTATATTTGAGATTCTTCAAATAGCCACCCTTTTGCCTTTATGACAGCTTTGCACACTCTTGGCATTCTCTCAACCAGCTTCATGAGTGGGGCGTCTTGTTTACTCCATGTGTAACTCTGTGTTGTTGTGCGTGTCGAACGGCTTTGCTTTATCTTGGCCAGAGGTCGCAGTTGTAAATGAGAAAATGTACTTTTAATCCGTGTGTCTGCATACTTCAAGACATGCCATACGAGGGTGCAGTGAGATACCCGATGGATTGGACAATACTCTTCTCGTCAATTATCTTGAAAAAAAAAACGTATACTTAAAAACTGGAAATCAACAAATCCTCCATCGTTAAGACAATGGAAAAAATCACATGCTTCATTATCTAAAATCTGAAAGAGAGGGGGCGAAGGAGAGGAACAAAATGGACCCATTTGAGGAAATGTGGCAGAGAGTAGTGCAGGACCTGGAGATAGGGCTGAGAATAGGTGGGTCTGGGTAGGTGTGATGGACCTGGAGATAGGGCTGAGAATAGTTGGGTCTGGGCAGGTGTGATGGACCTGGAGATAGGGCTGAGAATAGTTGGGTCTGGGCAGGTGTGATGGACCTGGAGATAGGGCTGAGAATAGTTGGGTCTGGGCAGGTGTGATGGACCTGGAGATAGGGCTGAGAATAGTTGGGTCTGGGCAGGTGTGATGGACCTGGAGATAGGGCTGAGAATAGTTGGGTCTGGGCAGGTGTGATGGACCTGGAGATAGGGCTGAGAATAGGTGGGTCTGGGCAGGTGTGATGGACCTGGAGATAGGGCTGAGAATAGTTGGGTCTGGGCAGGTGTGATGGACCTGGAGATAGGGCTGAGAATAGGTGGGTCTGGGCAGGTGTGATGGACCTGGAGATAAGGCTGAGAATAGGTGGGTCTGGGCAGGTGTGATGGACCTGGAGATAGGGCTGGGAATAGTTGGGTCTGGGCAGGTGTGATGGACCTGGAGATAGGGCTGAGAATAGGTGGGTCTGGGCAGGTGTGATGGACCTGGAGATAGGGCTGAGAATAGTTGGGTCTGGGCAGGTGTGATGGACCTGGAGATAGGGCTGAGAATAGGTGGGTCTGGGCAGGTGTGATGGACCTGGAGATAGGGCTGAGAATAGTTGGGTCTGGGCAGGTGTGATGGACCTGGAGATAGGGCTGAGAATAGTTGGGTCTGGGCAGGTGTGATGGACCTGGAGATAGGGCTGAGAATAGTTGGGTCTGGGCAGGTGTGATGGACCTGGAGATAGGGCTGAGAATAGTTGGGTCTGGGCAGGTGTGAGGGACCTGGAGATAGGGCTGAGAATAGTTGGGTCTGGGCAGGTGTGATGGACCTGGAGATAGGGCTGAGAATAGGTGGGTCTGGGCAGGTGTGATGGACCTGGAGATAGGGCTGAGAATAGTTGGGTCTGGGCAGGTGTGATGGACCTGGAGATAGGGCTGAGAATAGGTGGGTCTGGGCAGGTGTGATGGACCTGGAGATAAGGCTGAGAATAGGTGGGTCTGGGCAGGTGTGATGGACCTGGAGATAGGGCTGGGAATAGTTGGGTCTGGGCAGGTGTGATGGACCTGGAGATAGGGCTGAGAATAGGTGGGTCTGGGCAGGTGTGATGGACCTGGAGATAGGGCTGAGAATAGTTGGGTCTGGGCAGGTGTGATGGACCTGGAGATAGGGCTGAGAATAGGTGGGTCTGGGCAGGTGTGATGGACCTGGAGATAGGGCTGAGAATAGTTGGGTCTGGGCAGGTGTGATGGACCTGGAGATAGGGCTGAGAATAGTTGGGTCTGGGCAGGTGTGATGGACCTGGAGATAGGGCTGAGAATAGTTGGGTCTGGGCAGGTGTGATGGACCTGGAGATAGGGCTGAGAATAGTTGGGTCTGGGCAGGTGTGAGGGACCTGGAGATAGGGCTGAGAATAGTTGGGTCTGGGCAGGTGTGATGGACCTGGAGATAGGGCTGAGAATAGTTGGGTCTGGGCAGGTGTGATGGACCTGGAGATAGGGCTGAGAATAGTTGGGTCTGGGCAGGTGTGAGGGACCTGGAGATAGGGCTGAGAATAGTTGGGTCTGGGCAGGTGTGATGGACCTGGAGATAGGGCTGAGAATAGTTGGGTCTGGGCAGGTGTGATGGACCTGGAGATAGGGCTGAGAAAAGTTCGGTCTGGGCAGGTGTGATGGACCTGGAGATAGGGCTAAGAATAGGTGGGTCTGGGCAGGTGTGATGGACCTGGAGATAGGGCTGAGAATAGTTGGGTCTGGGCAGGTGTGATGGACCTGGAGATAGGGCTGAGAATAGTTGGGTCTGGGCAGGTGTGATGGACCTGGAGATAGGGCTGAGAATAGTTGGGTCTGGGCAGGTGTGATGGACCTGGAGATAGGGCTGAGAATAGGTGGGTCTGGGCAGGTGTGATGGACCTGGAGATAAGGCTGAGAATAGTTGGGTCTGGGCAGGTGTGATGGACCTGGAGATAGGGCTGAGAATAGGTGGGTCTGGGCAGGTGTGAGGGACCTGGAGATAGGGCTGAGAATAGGTGGGTCTGGGCAGGTGTGATGGACCTGGAGATAGGGCTGAGAATAGTTGGGTCTGGGCAGGTGTGATGGACCTGGAGATAGGGCTGAGAATAGTTGGGTCTGGGCAGGTGTGAGGGACCTGGGGATAGGGCTGAGAATAGTTGGGTCTGGGCAGGTGTGATGGAGATAGGGCTGAGAATAGTTGGGTCTGGGCAGGTGTGATGGACCTGGAGATAGGGCTGAGAATAGTTGGGTCTGGGCAGGTGTGATGGACCTGGAGAGAGGGCTGAGAATAGTTGGGTCTGGGCAGGTGTGATGGACCTGGAGATAGGGCTGAGAATAGGTGGGTCTGGGCAGGTGTGATGGACCTGGAGATAGGGCTGAGAATAGTTGGGTCTGGGCAGGTGTGAGGGACCTGGGGATAGGGCTGAGAATAGTTGGGTCTGGGCAGGTGTGATGGACCTGGGGATAGGGCTGAGAATAGGTGGGTCTGGGCAGGTGTGATGGACCTGGAGATAGGGCTGAGAATAGTTGGGTCTGGGCAGGTGTGAGGGACCTGGAGATAGGGCTGAGAATAGTTGGGTCTGGGCAGGTGTGAGGGACCTGGAGATAGGGCTGAGAATAGTTGGGTCTGGGCAGGTGTGATGGACCTGGAGATAGGGCTGAGAATAGTTGGGTCTGGGCAGGTGTGAGGGACCTGGGGATAGGGCTGAGAATAGTTGGGTCTGGGCAGGTGTGATGGACCTGGAGATAGGGCTGAGAATAGTTGGGTCTGGGCAGGTGTGATGGACCTGGAGATAGGGCTGAGAATAGTTGGGTCTGGGCAGGTGTGATGGACCTGGAGATAAGGCTGAGAATAGGTGGGTCTGGGCAGGTGTGATGGACCTGGAGATAGGGCTGAGAATAGTTGGGTCTGGGCAGGTGTGATGGACCTGGAGATAGGGCTGAGAATAGGTGGGTCTGGGCAGGTGTGATGGACCTGGAGATAGGGCTGAGAATAGTTGGGTCTGGGCAGGTGTGATGGACCTGGAGATAGGGCTGAGAATAGGTGGGTCTGGGCAGGTGTGATGGACCTGGAGATAGGGCTGAGAATAGTTGGGTCTGGGCAGGTGTGATGGACCTGGAGATAGGGCTGAGAATAGTTGGGTCTGGGCAGGTGTGATGGACCTGGGGATAGGGCTGAGAATAGTTGGGTCTGGGCAGGTGTGATGGACCTGGAGATAGGGCTGAGAATAGTTGGGTCTGGGCAGGTGTGATGGACCTGGAGATAGGGCTGAGAATAGGTGGGTCTGGGCAGGTGTGATGGACCTGGAGATAAGGCTGAGAGTAGGTGGGTCTGGGCAGGTGTGATGGACCTGGAGATAGGGCTGAGAATAGTTGGGTCTGGGCAGGTGTGATGGACTTGGAGATAGGGCTGAGAATAGTTGGGTCTGGGCAGGTGTGATGGACCTGGAGATAGGGCTGAGAATAGTTGGGTCTGGGCAGGTGTGAGGGACCTGGAGATAGGGCTGAGAATAGTTGGGTCTGGGCAGGTGTGATGGACCTGGAGATAGGGCTGAGAATAGTTGGGTCTGGGCAGGTGTGATGGACCTGGAGATAGGGCTGAGAATAGTTGGGTCTGGGCAGGTGTGATGGACCTGGAGATAGGGCTGAAGAATAGGTGGGTCTGGGCAGGTGTGATGGACCTGGAGATAGGGCTGAGAATAGTTGGGTCTGGGCAGGTGTGATGGACCTGGAGATAGGGCTGAGAATAGTTGGGTCTGGGCAGGTGTGATGGACCTGGAGATAGGGCTGAGAATAGTTGGGTCTGGGCAGGTGTGATGGACCTGGAGATAGGGCTGAGAATAGTTGGGTCTGGGCAGGTGTGATGGACCTGGAGATAGGGCTGAGAATAGGTGGGTCTGGGCAGGTGTGATGGACCTGGAGATAAGGCTGAGAATAGTTGGGTCTGGGTAGGTGTGATGGACCTGGAGATAGGGCTGAGAATAGGTGGGTCTGGGCAGGTGTGATGGACCTGGAGATAGGGCTGAGAATAGTTGGGTCTGGGCAGGTGTGATGGACCTGGAGATAGGGCTGAGAATAGTTGGGTCTGGGCAGGTGTGATGGACCTGGAGATAGGGCTGAGAATAGTTGGGTCTGGGCAGGTGTGAGGGACCTGGGGATAGGGCTGAGAATAGTTGGGTCTGGGCAGGTGTGATGGACCTGGAGATAGGGCTGAGAATAGTTGGGTCTGGGCAGGTGTGATGGACCTGGAGATAGGGCTGAGAATAGTTGGGTCTGGGCAGGTGTGATGGACCTGGAGATAGGGCTGAGAATAGTTGGGTCTGGGCAGGTGTGATGGACCTGGAGATAGGGCTGAGAATAGGTGGGTCTGGGCAGGTGTGATGGACCTGGAGATAGGGCTGAGAATAGTTGGGTCTGGGCAGGTGTGATGGACCTGGAGATAGGGCTGAGAATAGTTGGGTCTGGGCAGGTGTGATGGACCTGGAGATAGGGCTGAGAATAGGTGGGTCTGGGCAGGTGTGATGGACCTGGAGATACGGCTGAGAATAGTTGGGTCTGGGCAGGTGTGATGGACCTGGAGATAGGGCTGAGAATAGTTGGGTCTGGGCAGGTGTGATGGACCTGGAGATAGGGCTGAGCATAGTTGGGTCTGGGCAGGTGTGAGGGACCTGGAGATAGGGCTGAGAATAGTTGGGTCTGGGCAGGTGTGATGGACCTGGAGATAGGGCTGAGAATAGTTGGGTCTGGGCAGGTGTGATGGACCTGGAGATAGGGCTGAGAATAGTTGGGTCTGGGCAGGTGTGATGGACCTGGAGATAGGGCTGAGAATAGGTGGGTCTGGGCAGGTGTGATGGACCTGGAGATAAGGCTGAGAATAGTTGGGTCTGGGTAGGTGTGATGGACCTGGAGATAGGGCTGAGAATAGGTGGGTCTGGGCAGGTGTGATGGACCTGGAGATAGGGCTGAGAATAGTTGGGTCTGGGCAGGTGTGATGGACCTGGAGATAGGGCTGAGAATAGTTGGGTCTGGGCAGGTGTGATGGACCTGGAGATAGGGCTGAGAATAGTTGGGTCTGGGCAGGTGTGAGGGACCTGGGGATAGGGCTGAGAATAGTTGGGTCTGGGCAGGTGTGATGGACCTGGAGATAGGGCTGAGAATAGTTGGGTCTGGGCAGGTGTGATGGACCTGGAGAGAGGGCTGAGAATAGTTGGGTCTGGGCAGGTGTGATGGACCTGGAGATAGGGCTAAGAATAGGTGGGTCTGGGCAGGTGTGATGGACCTGGAGATAGGGCTGAGAATAGTTGGGTCTGGGCAGGTGTGATGGACCTGGAGATAGGGCTGAGAATAGTTGGGTCTGGGCAGGTGTGATGGACCTGGAGATAGGGCTGAGAATAGTTGGGTCTGGGCAGGTGTGATGGACCTGGAGATAGGGCTGAGAATAGTTGGGTCTGGGCAGGTGTGATGGACCTGGAGATAGGGCTGAGAATAGGTGGGTCTGGGCAGGTGTGATGGACCTGGAGATAAGGCTGAGAATAGTTGGGTCTGGGTAGGTGTGATGGACCTGGAGATAGGGCTGAGAATAGGTGGGTCTGGGCAGGTGTGATGGACCTGGAGATAGGGCTGAGAATAGTTGGGTCTGGGCAGGTGTGATGGACCTGGAGATAGGGCTGAGAATAGTTGGGTCTGGGCAGGTGTGATGGACCTGGAGATAGGGCTGAGAATAGTTGGGTCTGGGCAGGTGTGAGGGACCTGGGGATAGGGCTGAGAATAGTTGGGTCTGGGCAGGTGTGATGGACCTGGAGATAGGGCTGAGAATAGTTGGGTCTGGGCAGGTGTGATGGACCTGGAGAGAGGGCTGAGAATAGCTGGGTCTGGGCAGGTGTGATGGACCTGGAGATAGGGCTAAGAATAGGTGGGTCTGGGCAGGTGTGATGGACCTGGAGATAGGGCTGAGAATAGTTGGGTCTGGGCAGGTGTGAGGGACCTGGGGATAGGGCTGAGAATAGTTGGGTCTGGGCAGGTGTGATGGACCTGGGGATAGGGCTGAGAATAGGTGGGTCTGGGCAGGTGTGATGGACCTGGAGATAGGGCTGAGAATAGTTGGGTCTGGGCAGGTGTGAGGGACCTGGAGATAGGGCTGAGAATAGTTGGGTCTGGGCAGGTGTGAGGGACCTGGAGATAGGGCTGAGAATAGTTGGGTCTGGGCAGGTGTGATGGACCTGGAGATAGGGCTGAGAATAGTTGGGTCTGGGCAGGTGTGAGGGACCTGGGGATAGGGCTGAGAATAGTTGGGTCTGGGCAGGTGTGATGGACCTGGAGATAGGGCTGAGAATAGTTGGGTCTGGGCAGGTGTGATGGACCTGGAGATAGGGCTGAGAATAGGTGGGTCTGGGCAGGTGTGATGGACCTGGAGAGAGGGCTGAGAATAGGTGGGTCTGGGCAGGTGTGATGGACCTGGAGATAGGGCTGAGAATAGTTGGGTCTGGGTAGGTGTGATGGACCTGGAGATAGGGCTGAGAATAGGTGGGTCTGGGCAGGTGTGATGGACCTGGAGATAGGGCTGAGAATAGGTGGGTCTGGGCAGGTGTGATGGACCTGGAGATAGGGATGAGAATAGTTGGGTCTGGGCAGGTGTGATGGACCTGGAGATAGGGCTGAGAATAGGTGGGTCTGGGCAGGTGTGATGGACCTGGAGATAGGGCTGAGAATAGTTGGGTCTGGGCAGGTGTGATGGACCTGGAGATAGGGCTGAGAATAGGTGGGTCTGGGCAGGTGTGATGGACCTGGAGATAGGGATGAGAATAGTTGGGTCTGGGCAGGTGCGATGGATCTGGAGATAGGGCTGAGAATAGGTGGGTCTTGGCAGGTGTGATGGACCTGGAGATAGGGCTGAGAATAGTTGGGTCTGGGTAGGTGTGATGGACTTGGAGATAGGGCTGAGAATAGGTGGGTCTGGGCAGGTGTGATGGACCTGGAGATAGGGCTGAGAATAGGTGGGTCTGGGCAGGTGTGATGGACCTGGAGATAGGGCTGAGAATAGGTGGGTCTGGGCAGGTGTGATGGACCTGAAGATAGGGCTGAGAATAGTTGGGTCTGGGCAGGTGTGAGGGACCTGGAGAGAGGGCTGAGAATAGTTGGGTCTGGGCAGGTGTGATGGACCTGGAGATAGGGCTGAGAATAGTTGGGTCTGGGCAGGTGTGATGTCGTTGACGTTTGTGTGTGTCTGTGTATTGTATTTTTTTATGGGTATGTTTTGTATTGTCTTAAAAAAAATGTATATCCTGTATTTTTTTTATTTTTTTTTGAAGACACATTATCTTTTTCCTTTATTTAATCAGCTAAGTTGTTGAGAACACATTGGCACTGTCCAAATACCCATACTTATGTCCTAAATAGTGTGCCGTTTGAGTATGCGAAAAAAAAATATGGTTTAATAGTATGTCACATTTCGAAAATCAAGTATACTTTAAATGCCCGGATGTTATACTCATTTTGGCTTTGACAACAGCTGATGATTAGATAGAAGTCACGTTCTGACCTTTATTTCCTTTGTTTTGTATTTATTTAGTATGGTCAGGGCGTGAGTTGGGGTGGGCAGTCTATGTTTGTTTTTCTATGATTTGGGGATTTGTATGTTTCGGCCTAGTATGGTTCTCAATCAGAGGCAGGTGTCATTAGTTGTCTCTGATTGAGAATCATACTTAGGTAGCCTGGGTTGCACTGTTTGTTTGTGGGTGATTGTCTATGCTACTTGCTTGTGTTCAGCACAGGTCTCATTTGTAGCTTCAAGGTTGTTTTTGTATGCAGTGTTCAGTACTTTCTCTAATTAAATATTCACTATGAACACATACCACGCCGCATTTTGGTCCTCTGATCCTTCTCGCCTCTCCTCTTCAGATGATGAGGAGGAAGACCGTGACACTACCGACATCAACGAATAGCGGGAAACAACGCAATCGCGCATGACGCATTCACAGTATGCCAAAATAAAATGTTGTATAGTATGTACATTTTTGAAAATCTAGTATGGTTTAAATGCCAGGATGTTGTACTCATTTCTAGTAGGATTAGATGTACACTTTTCCTTAATGCATTGGAAGAGGTGGGCTGCGAGTGATAGTCTCTAGTTCTCTTCAAGTAGCCAAACAACAAAACTAGGATACTTAATTGGGAAGATGCTAAATGGCAAAGCTTTTGCGGTGGTGTTCAAATGGAGGCTAAGTACACTGAACAAAAATATAAACACAACATGTAAAGTGTTGGTCCCATGTTTCATGAGCTGAAATAAAAGATCCCGGATATTGTACATGTGCACAAAAGCTGATTTCTCTCAAATGTTCTGGTACAAATTTGTTTAAATCCCTATTAGTGAGCATTTTTCCTTTGCCAAGGTAATCCATCCACCTGACAGGTGTGGCATATCAAGAAGCTGATTAAACAGCATGATCAATACACATGTGCACCTTGTGCTGGGGACAATAAACGGCCACTCTAAAATGTACAGCTTTGTCACACAACATAATGCCACAGACGTCTCAAGTTTTAAAGGAGTGTGCAATTGGCATGCTGACTGCAGGAATGTCCACCAGATCTGTTGCCAGATCATTTAATGTTAATTTCTCTACCATAAGCCGCCTTCAACATCATTTTAGAGAATTTGTCAGTATGTCCAACTGGCCTCACAACCACAGACCACGTGTAACCATGACAACCCAGGACTTCCACATCTGTCTTTTTCACCTGCGGGATGGTTTGAGACCAGCCACTCGGACAGGGAATGAAACTGTGAGTTTGCACAACCAAAGAATATTAGTACAAACTATCAGAAACCGTCTCAGGGAATCTGCGTTCTTGTCGTCCTCACCTGAATCTTGACCTGAATGCAGTTCAGCGTCATAATCGACTACAAATGCTCACCTCGATGGTCACTGGCACGCTGGCAAAGTGTGCTCTTCACGGATGAATCCCGGTTTCAACGGGCAGATGGCAGAAATCGTGTATGGCGTCGTGTGGGCGGGTGTTTTGCTGATGCCAAGGTTGTGAACTGAGTGGCTGTGGGATTATGGTATTGGCAGGCATAAGCTACGGACAACAAACACAATTGCATTTTATTGATTACAATTTGAATGTGCAGAGATACCCGTGACAAGATCCTGAGGCCCATTGTTGTGCCATTCATCCGCCGCCATCATCTCATGTTTCATCATGATAACGCACGGCCCCATGTCGCAAGGATCTGTACACAATTCCTGGAAGCTGATAATGCCCCAGTTCTTTTATGGCCTGCATACTCAGAAGACATGTTACCACCCATTGAGTATGTTTAGGATGCTCTGGATCGACGTGTACGACAGCCTGTTCCAGTTCTCGCCAATATCCAGCAACCAATAGTGTGTGTGTGTGTGTGTGTGTGTGTGTGTGTGTGTGTGTGTGTGTGTGTGTGTGTGTGTGTGTGTGTGTGTGTGTGTGTGTGTGTGTGTGTGTGTGTGTGTGTGTGTGTGTAAAGAAATAAAACAGTAAAAAGACATTTGAAAAAAGAGTAGCAAGGCTATATACAGACATCGGTTAGTCAGGCTTATTGAGGTAGTATGTACATGTAGATATGGTTAAAGTGACTATGCATATATGATGAACAGAGAGTAGCGTAAAAAGAGGGGTTGGCGGGTGGTGGGACACAATGCAGATAGCCCGATTGCAGAGGGAGGTGTTCAGTCCCAGGTTCCTTAGCTTAGTGATGAGCTTTGAGGGTACTATGGTGTTGAACGCTGAGCTGTAGTCAATTAATAGCATTCTCACATAGGTGTTCTTTTTGTCCAAGTGGGAAAGGGCAGTGTGGAGTGCAATAGAGATTGCATCATCTATGGATCTGTTTGGGCGGTATGCAAATTGGAGTGGGTCTAGAGTTTCTGGGATAATGGTGTTGATGTGAGCCATTACCAGCCTTTCAAAGCACTTCATGGCTATGGACATGAGTGCTACGGGTCTATAGTCATTTAGAAAGGTTACCTTAGTGTTCTTGGGCACAGTGACTATGGTGGTCTGCTTGAAACATGTTGATATTACAGACAGACATGTAAGCCAGTACATGTCCAGGCCCATCTGAAGTTTGCTAGAGAGCATTTGGATGATCCAGAAGAAGATTGGGAGAATGTCATATGGTCAGATGAAACCAAAATAGTTTGGTAAAAACTCAACTCTTCGTGTTTGGAGGACAAAGAATGCTGAGTTGCATCCAAAGAACACCATACCTACTGTGAAGCATGGGGGTGGAAACATCATGCTTTGGGGCTGTTTTTCTGCAAAGGGACCAGGACGACTGATCCGTGTAAATGAAAGAATGAATGGGGCCATGTATCGTGAGATTTTGAGTGAAAACCTCCTTCCATCAGCAAGGGCATTGAAGATGAAACGTGGCTGGGTCTTTCAGCATGACAATGATCCCAAACACACCGCCCGGGCAACGAAGGAGTGGCTTTGTAAGAAGCATTTCAAGGTCCTGGAGTGGCCTAGCCAGTCTCCAGATCTCAACCCCATAGAAAATCTTTGGAGGGAGTTGAAAGTCTGTGTTGCACAACAACAGCCCCAAAAAATCACTGCTCTAGAGGAGATCTGCATGGAGGAATGGGCCAAAATACCAGCAACAGTTTGTGAAAATCTTGTGAAGACTTACAGAAAATGTTTGACCTCTGTCATTGCCAACAAAGGGTATATAACAAAGTATCGAGATAAACTTTTGTTATTGACCAAATACTTATTTTCCATCATAATTTGTAAATAAATTCATAAAAAATCCTACAATGTGATTTTCTGGATTTTTTTCTCATTTTGTCTGTCATAGTTGAAGTGTACCTATGATGAAAATTACAGGCCTCTCTCATCTTTTTAAGTGGGAGAACTTGCACAATTGGTGGCTGACTAAATACTTTTTTTGCCCCACTGTACCTCTCCTTAATGCAAACGCTGTGTCAGATTTAAAAAAACTTTACAGAAAAAGCAAACCATGCAGCAATCCGAGACGGCGCTCAGAAAATAAATACAATTATCAGCCATGTTGGAGTCAACAGAAACCAGAAATAACATTATAAATATTCCCTTACCTTTGATGATCTTCATCAGAATGCACTCCTAGTTCCACAATAAATGCTTGATTTGTTCGATAATGTCCATTATTTATGTCCATATGAGTTCTGTTATACTCACAGACATCATTCAAACAGTTTTAGAAACTTCAGAGAGGTTTTCTATCCAATACTAATAATAATATGCATATATTAGCAACTGGGACTGAGGAGCAGGCCGTTTACTCTGGGCACCTTTCATCCAAGCTACTTCCCCTGCAGCCATAAGTTAGGTCTTACTCACGTTGGCTACTGAGAGGGTGAACTCACAGTTCTCAGGAACAGCTGATGCTCTCATGCATGCCTTAGTGTTGCTTGCCTCGAAGCGAGCATTGAAGTGATTTAGCTCGTCTGGTAGGCTTGTGTCACTGGGCAGCTCGCGGCTGTGCTTCCCTTTGTAGTCTGTAATAGTTTGCAAGCCCTGCCACGCAAGACGAGCGTCGGAGCCGGTGTAGTATGATTCAATCTTAGCTGTGTATTGATGCTTTGCCTGTTTGATGATTAGTTGCAGGGCATAGCAGGATTTCTCGTAAGCTTCCGGGTTAGAGTCCCGCACCTTGAAAGCAGCAGATCTTTCCCTTTATCTCAGTGCAAATGTTGCCTGTAATCCATGGCTTCTGGTTGGGGTGTGTACGTACAGTCACTGTGGGGGGGACGTCCTCGATGCACTTACTGATAAAGTCAGTGACTGATGTGATGTACTCCTCAATGCCATCGGAAGAATCCTGGAACATGTTCCAGTCTGTGATAGCAAAACAGTCCTGTAGTTTAGCATCTGCTTCATCTGACCACTTTTTTATAGACTGAGTCACTGGTGCTTCCTGCTTTCATTTTTTTATGTTAGCAGGAATCAGGAGGATAGAGTTGTGGTCGGATTTACCAAATGGAGGGCGAGGGACAGCTTTGTACGCGTCTCTGTGTGTGGAGTACAGGTGATCTAGAATTTTCTTCCCTCTGGTTGCACATTTAACATGTTGATAGATTTGGTAGAACGGATTTAAGTTTCCCTGCATAAAAGTCTTCGGCCACTAGGAGCGCCGCCTCTGGGTGAGTGGTTTCCTGTTTGCTTATTTCCTTATACAGCTGGCTGAGTGCGGTCTTAGTGCCCGTATCTGTTTGTGGTGGTAAATAAACAGCCACAAAAAGTATAGCTGAGAACTCTCTAGGCAAGTAGTGTGGCCTGCAATTTATCACAATATACTCTACTTCAGGCGAGCAGAATCTAGAGACTTCCTTAGATTTCGTGCACCAGCTGTTGTTTACATATATGCACAGACCGCCCCCCTCGTCATTTAGCCACGATTACATGAAACACAGGATATTACAGTTTTTGATGTCCCGTTGGTAGGATATTCGTGGTCGTACCTCGTCTAGTTTATTGTCCAATGATTGCACATTGGCGAGTAATTTTGACAGTAGCGGCAGCTTTCCTCATCCGGCTCTTCGTCCTCTACGTCGCTTCATTTTGCGAATAATTGGGATGTCTGCCCTGTGGGGTGTTTGGAGAATATCGTGTGAGTCCTGCTTGTTGTTGAAAAAAATCAATGTCTAATCCGAGGGGAGTGATCGCTGATCGTGATTTCTAGCAGCCATCTCCTCCGGCGCCATCGTTGATTGATTTGTTCTATGTGTGCTATTTCTATTCTTCCAGTTGTTAAGTATTGTTTTTGTGTCTTTTACTGTCAGTTTTGTACAGCAAAGTTTCAAACAGCTGAAAATACAATATCTTTGGTTATGGAAAATATATTTTTTACAGTAGTTTAGATGGTACAGTGATACTCTATAATATACTTGTTCTGTTTTGTCACATAAACTGAAATTAGTAGAACATTTAGTTTTAGCAACCAGGAAGTGACTTTTTCTTCATTGTGCCCTTTAATCAGGTAAGTCATTGAGAACACATTATATTTTGCCTGTATTTAATCAGGTAAGTCATTGAGAATACATTATCTTTTGCCTGTATTTAATCAGGTAAGTCATTGAGAACACATTATCTTTTGCCTGTATTTAATCAGGTAAGTCATTGAGAATACATTATCTTTTGCCTGTATTTAAATCAGGTAAGTAATTGAGAATACATTATATTTTGCCTGTATTTAATCAGGTAAGTCAATGAGAACACATTATCTTTTGTAATGACGATTGTGTTGTTATGCATGTGGAGTAGTTCCCAATACTATTTAATGACTTTGGTGACTGGTTCCCAGTACAACTTAATATCTTTGGTGACTGGTTCCCAGTACTACTTAATATCTTTGGTAACTGGTTCCCAATACTATTTAATGGCTTTGGTGACTGGTTCCCAGTACTATTTCATGACTTTGGTGACTGGTTCCCAGTACTATTCAATGGCTTTGGTGACAGGTTCCCAATACTATTTAACACCTTTGGTGACTGGTTCCCAATACTCTGTAATACCCCTGGTGACTGGTTCCCAACACTATTTAATATATTTGGTGACTGGTTCCCAATACTATTTAATATATTTGGTGACTGGTTCCCAACACTATTTAATATATTTGGTGACTGGTTCCCAATACTATTTAATATATTTGGTGACTGGTTCCCAACACTATTTAACACCTTTGGTGACTGGTTCCCAACACTATTTAACACCTTTGGTGACTGGTTCCCAAAACTATTTAACACCTTTGGTGACTGGTTCCCAACACTATTTAACACCTTTGGTGACTGGTTCCCAACACTATTTAACACCTTTGGTGACTGGTTCCCAAAACTATTTAACACCTTTGGTGACTGGTTCCCAACACTATTTAACACCTTTGGTGACTGGTTCCCAACACTATTTAACACCTTTGGTGACTGGTTCCCAACACTATTTAACACCTTTGGTGACTGGTTCCCAACACTATTTAACACCTTTGGTGACTGGTTCCCAACACTATTTAACACCTTTGGTGACTGGTTCCCAACACTATTTAACACCTTTGGTGACTGGTTCCCAACACTATTTAACACCTTTGGTGACTGGTTCCCAACACTATTTAACACCTTTGGTGACTGGTTCCCAACACTATTTAACACCTTTGGTGACTGGTTCCCAACACTATTTAACACCTTTGGTGACTGGTTCCCAGTACTATTTAATATATTTGGTGACTGGTTCCCAATACTATTTAATACCTCTGGTGACTGGTTCCCAATACTATTTAATGGCTTTCTGTTTTGTATCCTGCTCTTTATGAGTACAGCCTTTCTGATTAATGAAATAATGTGAAAAATGTCCACCATTAGGCTTGCATACACACAAGGGTTTATTTAGCAATCGTCTTTAAAATTGTTTTAAAAAGTTTTAAAAACAAGTTTAGTCGATGCCTCAGTTGGACAATGGATGAAGATACTCTAAACTTTTAGAATTTTGTTTTAATCAGAATCAGATATTTAATCAGATATTTTTGGTAGGAATTCAGTTATTCAATGTAATGTCAAATGTCACTTGTTTCTTCTTCTTCGAATGCATTCATATACACATTTTATAGTGATATCAGGTATTCATTTTTATTTTGTGTTAAAACCAAGAAAATAATAGGTGCCTCATTTGCATAAAAACACAGGGTGTGTTTGCATATATGAATAAATTAACATAACGTAGTGGAACAGGGCTGGTCTGTCCAGGCCTACCTACACTGTATAGAGTGCCTCATTAATTACTATTGTTGTCATATTCTCTTGCATAATTCAACAAGTGTGTCAATAGCAGTATACCCTCAGATAAAAAGTCAAGATTAAAAAAAGATTACACCTATTTAATCATACTGTTGTAGTGGTCCCGTGTGGCTCAGTTGGTAGTGCACGGTGCTCTCCCTTCCAGGGTTGTAGGTTCAATAACCACTCCCTCGTGTCAGCTTCTCTGGATAATGGTCTTTGTTAAATTATTTACGTGTACTTTACATTGTTTGTGAAATCCTGCTATAATCCAAGTGTTCATTTTTGGAAGTTACTTTATATTTCAGCGCATCTATTTTCTCATTTCAACTGTTTAAAATGAACATCCATCAGAATAAAGCTATCTTTCTTCTCTTTCTTGTGACGTAAGGGTCGAGAAGATGCGTTAAATCCCAGACAAAGCTGTAGAGTTCTTCTAGATTTAACTGGAAAAGACAATGTATTTCATTGAGCCCATTTCAGCCTGTACCGGGATGTGTTTGACATGTCATTTACAAACATTTCGTAAAGGTTAATAGGAAAAAAACGACAGGCACAAGCAACAGTATGAAAGAATCGCAGGAGTCAAATGAACGCCATTCAATCCAGCGAGATTTAAGCAACAAGTGGATTTTGCAGCCCTCAAACACAGGAAGTAGATAGATTCTCATTCTCAACTTTAAGCATTGCTTAAAGTTTATTACAAAGAGAAAACAAAAAACCAGGAAAGGATACCATTGGAGAATATTGGGACACAGACAGCCAATGAATGGATAGAAGAACCATGGCCCCTACTTTAGGTTCCGTCATTTGAATACTATGCAGGGAATACTCTGTTGTTATTGGTTTTATTTGACTTCCGGGCCAGCGGTTTCTTTTACAGTTTCACATGAAGTTAATCCAATCTTTTGTTTCTTTAGCAGACATCAGAGTTTGTGTGCCCAAATGGCACCCTATTCCCTACATAGTGCACTACGTTTGACCAGGGCCTTCGGAAGCCTATTCCCTACATAGTGCACTACATTTGACCAACCGCTGTTGTGATTTAATGGATAAAAAGGGTACCACTTTGCAGGATTGTATACTAAACACCACAATTGGATTAGTGAGTGTTATGGTAGCAAGGGGACTGGGAACTTCCTACCTCTCCTTTCTCTGTAAATTAGATTGCCTTGACTTGACTTTTCTAATATGATTTGTGCATATGTAATGAGATTAGCAATTGTGGGCGTTTTAGCCAAACGTGCTCTAAGATGCCATACAGTATATCAATGAAAATGCCATATTACATAAATACAAAATAACATTTTTTTTTTTTTTTTAAATATGAAAATACTCTGCCAACATAATATAAAATAAGAAGATCATTATTTTGGATTTCTAAAAATCTACATTTTGTTGTCTGAAAACCACTAATTGCTGAGTGTTGTTTGAAAACCACTAATTGTTGAGTGTTGTCTGAAAACCACTAATTGCTGAGTGTTGTCTGAAAACCACTAATTGCTGAGTGTTGTCTGAAAACCACTAATTGCTGAGTGTTGTCTGAAAACCACTAATTGCTGAGTGTTGTCTGAAAACCACTAATTGCTGAGTGTTGTCTGAAAACCACTAATTGCTGAGTGTTGTCTGAAAACCACTAATTGCTGAGTGTTGTCTGAAAACCACTAATTGCTGAGTGTTGTTTGAAAACCACTAATTGTTGAGTGTTGTCTGAAAAACACTAATTGCTGAGTGTTGTCTGAAAACCACTAATTGCTGAGTGTTGTCTGAAAACCACTAATTGCTGAGTGTTGTCTGAAAACCACTAATTGCTGAGTGTTGTCTGAAAACCACTAATTGCTGAGTGTTGTCTGAAAACCACTAATTGCTCAGTGTTGTCTGAAAACCACTAATTGCTGAGTGTTGTCTGAAAACCACTAATTGCTGAGTGTTGTCTGAAAACCACTAATTGCTGAGTGTTGTCTGAAAACCACTAATTGCTGAGTGTTGTCTGAAAACCACTAATTGCTCAGTGTTGTCTTAATATTCACAGGGAAGCCACCGAGTTAAAGCTCATTAGAATACTGTCTGATACATAATGAAGACTGAAGTGAGTTATTTATCAGGACTGATGTGAGTTATTTATCAGGACTGATGTGAATCCCAAATGGCACCCTATTCCCTACATAGTGCACTACTTCTGACCAGAGCCCAAATAGAGCACTATATAGAAAATAGGGTGCTTGGGAAGCAGACTGATATTTGTCAAGGGCACAGGTGGTAGAGCTAATCAGCACTTCTGTCTGTATTCAGCCTGATTATTAGAGAGAAACACATTGATCAACAGACAGTGTATAACTTGCTAGAAGGATTGATTTAACAACCTCTAGTGACCTCTAGTTCGACCTCTACCATTAACACAAGTTGATCATCTCCCTGACCTCTAGTTCGACCTCTACCATTAACACACGTTCATCCTCTCCCTGACCTCTACCATTAACACACATTCATCATCTCAATGACCTCTAGTTCGACCTCTACCATTAACACACGTTCTTCCTCTCCCTGACCTCTAGCTTGACCTCTACCATTAACACACGTTCATCCTCTCCCTGACCTCTAGTTTGACCTTTGCCATTAACACACATTCTTTGCAGATATAAATCACATGAATAGAGCTGACATCATTTTTTTCTTCTAAAAGGGGGGCATGTTTGTTGTTCATCAAAGAAATGTCTATCTGAACTTTACAAAAGGTTTTGTCTTACTGAACTCACCCGTGGATTTCGTGTCGCGCAGTGCAGCCCGTCAAACTGTGTGACACTGACCTCTGCAGGTCAGGATGGCAATATTACAAAGAGAACACATTCCCTCTGACAGACTGCATGTTTGTCTGCTTATAGATTAGTGCTTTCAGATAAAGTGCGTAGGCCTCTTTACTGATGACCTCTGGTCAAGCGAAGCCTCTCCAGAGTGTATCTTCTGCAGTGTTCAAAAAGATTGCCAAGAGAAAACTGCCACGCTTTAACAGATTACACACTATACATGACACATTCCCTTAGAAATTATATCATGTGTGCAGACATAAAATGCAATTACTCAGCTAAAGATGTTCATTATGATAAAAATGAGTAACTCTCTTTAGTGGTGGTTTATAGTCACTCGAAGCCTCCACTCTAGAATGTATCATAAATTTGTAAAAAAAAAAAAAAAAAAAAACTTCAGCCCACAGCCGAGGGAAGTAGTTTGAGGGTGAAGAAATGTGAAGCAGGAAATAACAAAATGCCTGCGCTGAAGACGTCTATATCGTCCTCTAATACAGGACTAGTAAAGGCCCAGTGCACTATTTTGTGAATAAAATAAATTTAAAAAAAATGTATTTTACCAGCATTTGTAACTTGAGTCTAATAATTATCTGTAAGAATACTAATAATACTTGTGGGAATATAAAAGTACTTGCTTGATATATGTTTTACAGTTTTTTAAAATACTTTACAAATGCATCTTATTTCTATTTGAAAAGTGAACTGGTTTCTTCATTCCTCTTCATGTAGACACTCTTATCCAGAGTAACCTTACCGTATTGAGCACACACATGGTTACACTTTATCGTGTTGGTCCCGCGTCGGAATGCAAAAACCCACAACCGTAGCTTTGCAAGCACTATGCTCTACCAACTGAGCCACATCGTCACATGACATCATCACAAGCCACTTGATGTCTCAATGTACTCAACTGCTGTATTGTGGCTTGTTGTTTTCTTTATGGTGATGGAAAGTCAACAGGGACAAACCTAAATGACCAGCCTGTGTACAATACAGAGTAATGTATAATTACATTAAGTGGTTTGTAAGGATGGTCAAATAATGCGTCACAGAAAGCAGGGTTTTTTTCCATGTTATTTGATCAAGAAAAATATTTAATTTAATGTGAATGTTTTGTGTCTTTCACCTTTTCATGTAAATGTTTGAGGACAGGGTTTGGTTCTTTCTGGATTCTATTAGAATGACATCACAGAGAAAAGACCAGGGTTTTGTTCTTTCTGGATTCTATTAGAATGACATCACAGAGAAAGGACCAGGGTTTTGTTCTTTCTGGATTCTATTAGAATGACATCACAGAGAAAGGACCAGGGTTTTGTTCTTTCTGGATTCTATTAGAATGACATCACAGAGAAAGGGACAGGGTTTTGTTCTTTCTGGATTCTATTAGAATGACATCACAGAGAAAGGGACAGGGTTTTGTTCTTTCTGGATTCTATTAGAATGGCATCACAGAGAAAGGGACAGGGTTTTGTTCTTTCTGGATTCTATTAGAATGACATCACAGAGAAAGGGACAGGGTTTTGTTCTTTCTGGATTCTATTAGAATGGCATCACAGAGAAAGGGACAGGGTTTTGTTCTTTCTGGATTCTATTAGAATGGCATCACAGAGAAAGGGACAGGGTTTTGTTCTTTCTGGATTCTATTAGAATGACTTCACAGATAAAGGGACAGGGTTTTGTTCTTTCAGGATTCTATTAGAATGACATCACAGAGAAAGGGGCAGGGTTTTGTTCTTTCTGGATTCTATTAGAATGACATCACAGAGAAAGGACCAGGGTTTTGTTCTTTCTAGATTCCATTAGAATGGCATCACAGAGAAAGGGACAGGGTTTTGTTCTTTCTGGATTCTATTAGAATGACATCACAGAGGAAGGGCCAGGGTTTTGTTCTTTTTGGATTCTATTAGAATGACATCACAGAGAAAGGACCAGGGTTTTGTTCTTTCTGGATTCCATTAGAATGACATCACAGAGAAAGGGCCAGGGTTTTGTTCTTTCTGGATTCTATTAGAATGACATCACAGAGAAAGGGTCAGGGTTTTGTTCTTTCTGGATTCCATTAGAATGACATCACAGAGAAAGGGTCAGGGTTTTGTTCTTTCTGGATTCTATTAGATTGACATCACAGAGAAAGGGACAGGGTTTTGTTCTTTCTGGATTCTATTAGAATGGCATCACAGAGAAAGGGGCAGGGTTTTGTTCTTTCTGGATTCTATTAGAATGACATCACAGAGAAAGGACCAGGGTTTTGTTCTTTCTGGATTCTATTAGAATGACATCACAGATAAAGGGACAGGGTTTTGTTCTTTCTGGATTCTATTAGAATGACATCACAGAGAAAGGACCAGGGTTTTGTTCTTTCTGGATTCTATTAGAATGACATCATAGAGAAAGGGCCAGGGTTTTGTTCTTTCTGGATTCTATTAGAATGGCATCACAGAGAAAGGGCCAGGGTTTTGTTCTTTCAGGATTCTATTAGAATGACATCACAGAGAAAGGGACAGGGTTTTGTTCTTTCTGGATTCTATTAGAATGACATCACAGAGAAAGGACCAGGGTTTTGTTCTTTCTGGATTCTATTAGAATGACATCACAGAGAAAGGGCAGGGGCAACAACTTGTACAATTCCAACTATTGAATCCTACAAGATTCTGTTCTTAATTATACAACTACCTTTTTTTGCCAAAGCTGAGATTCTGGCATATTTTTTTTCTCCTTTGCTACAAACCTCTGTATCGGTCTGCTAATTCAGGACGATTAAAGCCCCAGTGCGCTACTTTGTGAGAAAACATTTAAGTGTTTTAATTTTTTTTAATGATTATAATGTTTTTCTTCTGAGGCTACTGAGGCTTTCTTCAGGGCTGTGCCGCAACATCCTTAATGCCTGTAATCTTCCCAATAGGTTGTGATGTAGTCTTGTAGTATTTTTTTGCAGATAAGCATTTTCTGATGATACATTAAGCTGATTGCTCCTAACTACATATATCTATGTCAGGTGACTGGTGTAGGCAGACAGCTCCCTGAAGTCAAAAAATGTCTCTCTATTGGCTCAAACTTGCAATGCAGTATTTATGCAGTAGCTATTTTTCCAATTGTCAAATTAACCAGACAGGGTATTGTATTAAAACCTACAACTACTACCAGGGCGACCCCTCCCCATCACAGTTATGCTTTCACTTTTTAGAATTAGAAGTATGTGGGCCCGGGATGAATATTTTAAATAAAGACACTGTGTAAACATTGCTATGGCGGGTTGAAATGAATCCCAGCCTTTAGGGCTCTATTCAGTTTGTACAGCTGAATCATTACAGATTCCACATCATCTGTAGTAGGTAGAAGGGCAGGATTAGTGGATGACTTGATGTGTTAGCCACTTTCTTCTATCTCTCTGTCTCTCTCTTTCGTGCTCTCTCTTTTGCGCTCTCTCTCTTTCTCTGTCTGTCTGTCTGTCTGTCTGTCTGTCTGTCTGTCTGTCTGTCTGTCTGTCTGTCTGTCTGTCTGTCTCTCTCTCTCTCTCTCTCTCTCTCTCTCTCTGTTTGTCTGTCTCTCTCTCTCTCTCTCTCTCTCTCTCTCTTTCTCTGTCTTTCTGTCTCTCTCTCACACAATAACACATACTACGGTTAAGCTGTTAATGTTTTACCCCTGCAATTCAACAGAATTATAAGTAAAACCTTGAACCATTTTCATCAACATAGTTATTGACAGACAACATACCTCCATTTTGCCTTAAGGACATCAAGGTATACCTCCCTGGAGTACTGCCTCTTATTGAGGGATAGCTAACGCTACATTCTGCTCTGCTAGTACTGCCTCTTATTGAGGGATAGCTAACGCTACAATCTGCTCTGCTAGTACTGCCTCTTATTGAGGGATAGCTAACGCTACAATCTGCTCTGCTAGTACTGCATCTTATTGAGGGATAGCTAACGCTACAATCTGCTCTGCTAGTACTGCCTCTTATTGAGGGATAGCTAACGCTACATTCTGCTCTGCTAGTACTGCCTACTACAGTGGCTATGTTAGTTTACTGTATTTCAAACAACATGTAGCCTACTACAGTGGCTATGTTGGTTTACTGTATTTTTAAACAACATGTAGCCTACTACAGTGGCTATGTTAGTTTACTGTATTTTAAACAACATGTAGCCTACTACAGTGGCTATGTTGGTTTACTGTATGTTTACTGTTATTTTAGTTGTCAAACTGCATTTGACGTGTGTCATTTCTTTTAACCTTTAACCTTTATTTAACAAGGCAAGTCAGCTTTAATAAGAACAAATTCTTATTGTCAATGACGTCCTAGGAACAGTGGGTTAACTGCCTTGTTCAGGGGGGCAGAACATCAGATTAATACCTTGTCAACTCGGGGATTCAATCTTGCAACCTTTACGGTTACTAGTCCAACACTCTAACCACTAGGCTACCCTGCCGCCCCTCCACTCTAACCACTAGGCTACCCTGCCGCCCCTCCACTCTAACCACTAGGCTACCCTGCCGCCCCTACACTCTAACCACTAGGCTACCCTGCCGCCCCTCCACTCTAACCACTAGGCTACCCTGCCGCCCCTCCACTCTAACCACTAGGCTACCCTGCCGCCCCTACACTCTAACCACTAGGCTACCCTGCCGCCCCTCCACTCTAACCACTAGGCTACCCTGCCCCCTCTACACTCTAACCACTAGGCTACCCTGCCGCCCCTCCACTCTAACCACTAGGCTACCCTGCCCCCTCTACACTCTAACCACTAGGCTACCCTGCCGCCCCTACACTCTAACCACTAGGCTACCCTGCCCCCTCTACACTCTAACCACTAGGCTACCCTGCCCCCTCTACACTCTAACCACTAGGCTACCCTGCCGCCCCTCCACTCTAACCACTAGGCTACCCTGCCCCCTCTACACTCTAACCACTAGGCTACCCTGCCCCCTCTACACTCTAACCACTAGGCTACCCTGCCCCCTCTACACTCTAACCACTAGGCTACCCTGCCGCCCCTCCACTCTAACCACTAGGCTACCCTGCCCCCTCTACACTCTAACCACAAGGCTACCCAAAGAGTTGTATGATGGGAGTATCCATAAGCAATGACTTTGTTTTTTTATTGAAAAGAGGGAAAAGGGAGAGTTTTATTTCAAGACTGAGTTTCTAGGTCAAGCCATGGAGTAACTAGCATCTTAATTAACAAATGAACACTGATGTTGAGGTTGCTTGTCACAATCTAACAACCATCCCCATTGTAACAATGTACCCAGTAAGATCCTACCCATCTATCATCCTACAGTGCACTTACTGCTATTTTATCAGCTCGTCAATATTTACCACAGTAGGCACAAATAGTCATTTTACCATGTGGGGACTTTACCGTAAGCTCATGTCATATGGTTCTCAAAATTCACTCGAAATGCAGCATCAATTAAATTACCAATAATATACATCTTTATTGATCAAATTTCATAATTCAGGGGCCCTATAGCGTTGTATGCACATTACAATGACTGTATAAAGGAGCAGAGGAGGCCAGACATGTAGATATGTTCTGTTGGGTTCTTTCTTGTAGAATCCTTTTTTCCCCCGAGGAACCAAGGAGAAAGAGTAGTATGTAGGCAAGTCTATGAGGATGAAGGCAAAGTCCGTGAGGTCTTGTCCCGACCGTGCCCATACCATAACCAAAACCATGCCAAAACACTGTTGCACCCCACCCCACCCCACCCCACCCCACCCCACCCCACCCCACCCAACCCACCCCACCC
>NC_092150.1:90454774-90539774 GCF_045791955.1 Oncorhynchus clarkii lewisi
TAGTATAGGGTTAGGATAGTATAGGGTTAGATAGTATAGGGTTAGATAGTATAGGGTTAGGGTATAGGGTTAGATAGTATAGGGTTAGGTAGTAGGGTTAGATAGTATAGGGTTAGATAGTATAGGGTTAGGTAGTATAGGGTTAGGTTAGATAGTATAGGGGGTTAGATAGTATAGGGTTAGATAGTATAGGGGGTTAGATAGTATAGGGTTAGATAGTATAGGGGAGTTAGGTAGTATAGGGTTAGAGGGTTAGTATAGGGTTAGGTAGTATAGGGTTAGATAGTATAGGGTTAGGAGTTAGGTAGTATAGGGTTAGGTAGTATAGGGTTAGATAGTATATAGGGTGAGGTAGTATAGGGTTAGGTAGTATAGGGTTAGGTAGTATAGGGTTAGGGTTAGGTAGTATAGGGTTAGATAGTATAGGGTATAGGGAGTTAGGTAGTATAGGGTTAGATAGTATAGGGTTAGGTAGTATAGGGTTAGATAGTATAGGGTTAGAGTTAGGTAGTATAGGGTTAGATAGTATAGGGTTAGATAGTATAGGGTTAGGTAGTATAGGGTTAGATAGTATAGGGTTAGATAGTATAGGGTAGGTAGTATAGGGTTAGGTAGTATAGGGTTAGAAAGTATAGGGTTAGGTAGTATAGGGTTAGTATAGTTAGGTAGTATAGGGTTAGATAGTATAGGGTTAGATAGTTATAGGGTTAGGGTTAGTTAGGTAGTATAGGGTTAGATAGTATAGGGTTAGTTAGGTAGTATAGGGTTAGGTAGTATAGGGTTAGTATATAGTATAGGGTTAGATAGTATAGGGTTAGAGTTAGGTAGTATAGGGTTAGTATATAGTATAGGGTTAGAGTTAGGTAGTATAGGGTTAGATAGTATAGGGTTAGATAGTATAGGGTTAGGTAGTATAGGGTTAGATAGTATAGGGTTAGAGTTAGGTAGTATAGGGTTAGATAGTATAGGGTTAGATAGTATAGGGTTAGATAGTATAGGGTTAGGTAGTATAGGGTTAGATAGTTTAGGGTTAGAGTTAGGTAGTATAGGGTTAGGTAGTATAGGGTTAGGTAGTATAGGGTTGGATAGTATAGGGTTAGATAGTATAGGGTGAGGTAGTATAGGGTTAGGTAGTATAGGGTTAGGTAGTATAGGGTTAGGTAGTATAGGGTTAGGGTTAGGTAGTATAGGGTTAGGGTTAGGTAGTATAGGTAGTTAGGGTTAGGTAGTATAGGGTTAGATAGTATAGGGTTAGAGTTAGGTAGTATAGGGTTAGATAGTATAGGGTTAGGTAGTATAGGGTTAGGTAGTATAGGGTTAGGTAGTATAGGGTTAGATAGTATAGGGTTAGATAGTATAGGGTTAGAGTTAGGTAGTATAGGGTTAGGTAGTATAGGGTTAGGTAGTATAGGGTTAGATAGTATAGGGTTAGATAGTATAGGGTTAGAGTTAGGTAGTATAGGGTTAGGTAGTATAGGGTTAGATAGTATAGGGTGAGGTAGTATAGGGTTAGGTATTATAGGGTTAGATAGTATAGGGTTAGGTAGTATAGGGTTAGATAGTATAGGGTTAGATAGTATAGGGTTAGTTAGTATAGGGTTAGATAGTATAGGGTTAGGTAGTATAGGGTTAGGTAGTATAGGGTTAGGTAGTATAGGGTTAGGGTTAGGTAGTATAGGGTTAGGTAGTATAGGGTTAGGTAGTATAGGGTTACGTAGTATAGGGTTAGGTAGTATAGGTTAGGTAGTATAGGGTTAGGTAGTATAGGGTTAGGGTTAGGTAGTATAGGGTTAGGTAGTATAGGGTTAGGTAGTATAGGGTTAGGTAGTATAGGGTTAGGTAGTATAGGGTTAGGGTTAGGTAGTATAGGGTTAGGTAGTATAGGGTTAGGTAGTATAGGATTAGGTAGTATAGGGTTACGTAGTATAGGGTTAGGTAGTATAGGGTTAGGTAGTATAGGATTAGGTAGTATAGGGTCAGGGTTAGGGTTAGGGTTAGGGTTAGGTAGTATAGGGTTAGATAGTATAGGGTTAGGGTTAGATAGTATAGGGTTAGATAGTATAGGATTAGGTAGTATAGGGTTAGATAGTATAGGGTTAGGTAGTATAGGGTTAGGTAGTATAGGGTTAGGGTTAGGGTTAGGGTTAGGTAGTATAGGGTTAGATAGTATAGGGTTAGGGTTAGGTAGTATAGGATTAGGTAGTATAGGGTTAGATAGTATAGGGTTAGGTAGTATAGGGTTAGATAGTATAGGGTTAGGGTTAGATAGTATAGGGTTAGATAGTATAGGGTTAGGTAGTATAGGGTTAGGTGGTATAGGGTTAGATAGTATAGGGTTAGGGTTAGATAGTATAGGGTTAGGTAGTATAGGGTTAGATAGTATAGGGTTAGGTAGTATAGGGTTAGGTAGTATAGGGTTAGGGTTAGGGTTAGGGTTAGGGTTAGGGTTAGGTAGTATAGGGTTAGATAGTATAGGGTTAGATAGTATAGGGTTAGGGTTAGGTAGTATAGGATTAGGTAGTATAGGGTTAGGTAGTATAGGGTTAGGTAGTATAGGGTTAGGTAGTATAGGATATAGGTAGTATAGGGTTAGATAGTATATGGTTAGGTAGTATAGGGTTAGGGTGAGGTAATATAGGTTTAGGTAGTATAGAGTCAGGGTTAGGTAGTATAGGGTTAGGTAGTATAGGGTTGGGTAGTATAGGGTTAGGGTGAGGTAATATAGGGTTAGGTAGTATAGGGTTAGATAGTATAGGGTTAGATAGTATAGGGTTAGGTAGTATAGGGTTAGATAGTATAGGGTTAGGTAGTATAGGGTTAGATAGTATAGGGTTAGAGTTAGGTAGTATAGGGTTAGGTAGTATAGGGTTAGATAGTATAGGGTGAGGTCGTATAGGGTTAGGTAGTATAGGGTTAGGTAGTATAGGGTTAGGGTTAGGTAGTATAGGGTTAGATAGTATAGGGTTAGAGTTAGGTAGTATAGGGTTAGATAGTATAGGGTTAGGTAGTATAGGGTTAGATAGTATAGGGTTAGAGTTAGGTAGTATAGGGTTAGATAGTATAGGGTTAGATAGTATAGGGTTAGGTAGTATAGGGTTAGATAGTATAGGGTTAGATAGTATAGGGTTAGAGTTAGGTAGTATAGGGTTAGAAAGTATAGGGTTAGATAGTATAGGGTTAGAGTTAGGTAGTATAGGGTTAGATAGTATAGGGTTAGATAGTATAGGGTTAGGGTTAGATAGTATAGGGTTAGATAGTATAGGGTTAGATAGTATAGGGTTAGGTAGTATAGGGTTAGATAGTATAGGGTTAGATAGTATAGGGTTAGAGTTAGGTAGTATAGGGTTAGATAGTATAGGGTTAGAGTTAGGTAGTATAGGGTTAGATAGTATAGGGTTAGATAGTATAGGGTTAGGTAGTATAGGGTTAGATAGTATAGGGTTAGAGTTAGGTAGTATAGGGTTAGATAGTATAGGGTTAGATAGTATAGGGTTAGATAGTATAGGGTTAGGTAGTATAGGGTTAGATAGTTTAGGGTTAGAGTTAGGTAGTATAGGGTTAGGTAGTATAGGGTTAGGTAGTATAGGGTTGGATAGTATAGGGTTAGATAGTATAGGGTGAGGTAGTATAGGGTTAGGTAGTATAGGGTTAGGTAGTATAGGGTTAGGTAGTATAGGGTTAGGGTTAGGTAGTATAGGGTTAGGGTTAGGTAGTATAGGGTTAGGGTTAGGTAGTATAGGGTTAGATAGTATAGGGTTAGAGTTAGGTAGTATAGGGTTAGATAGTATAGGGTTAGGTAGTATAGGGTTAGGTAGTATAGGGTTAGATAGTATAGGGTTAGATAGTATAGGGTTAGAGTTAGGTAGTATAGGGTTAGGTAGTATAGGGTTAGGTAGTATAGGGTTAGATAGTATAGGGTTAGATAGTATAGGGTTAGAGTTAGGTAGTATAGGGTTAGGTAGTATAGGGTTAGATAGTATAGGGTGAGGTAGTATAGGGTTAGGTATTATAGGGTTAGATAGTATAGGGTTAGGTAGTATAGGGTTAGATAGTATAGGGTTAGATAGTATAGGGTTAGTTAGTATAGGGTTAGATAGTATAGGGTTAGGTAGTATAGGGTTAGGTAGTATAGGGTTAGGTAGTATAGGGTTAGGGTTAGGTAGTATAGGGTTAGGTAGTATAGGGTTAGGTAGTATAGGGTTACGTAGTATAGGGTTAGGTAGTATAGGGTTAGGTAGTATAGGGTTAGGTAGTATAGGGTTAGGGTTAGGTAGTATAGGGTTAGGTAGTATAGGGTTAGGTAGTATAGGGTTAGGTAGTATAGGGTTAGGTAGTATAGGGTTAGGGTTAGGTAGTATAGGGTTAGGTAGTATAGGGTTAGGTAGTATAGGGTTAGGTAGTAGGGTTAGGTAGTATAGGGTTAGGGTTAGGGTTAGGGTTAGGTAGTATAGGGTTAGGTAGTATAGGGTTAGGGTTAGGGTTATAGTATAGGGTTAGATAGTATAGGATTAGGTAGTATAGGGTTAGATAGTATAGGGTTAGGTAGTATAGGGTTAGGTAGTATAGGGTTAGGGTTAGGGTTAGGGTTAGGTAGTATAGGGTTAGATAGTATAGGGTTAGGGTTAGGTAGTATAGGATTAGGTAGTATAGGGTTAGATAGTATAGGGTTAGGTAGTATAGGGTTAGATAGTATAGGGTTAGGGTTAGATAGTATAGGGTTAGATAGTATAGGGTTAGGTAGTATAGGGTTAGGTGGTATAGGGTTAGATAGTATAGGGTTAGGGTTAGATAGTATAGGGTTAGGTAGTATAGGGTTAGATAGTATAGGGTTAGGTAGTATAGGGTTAGGTAGTATAGGGTTAGGGTTAGGGTTAGGGTTAGGTAGTATAGGGTTAGATAGTATAGGGTTAGATAGTATAGGGTTAGGGTTAGGTAGTATAGGATTAGGTAGTATAGGGTTAGGTAGTATAGGGTTAGGTAGTATAGGGTTAGGTAGTATAGGATTAGGTAGTATAGGGTTAGATAGTATAGGGTTAGGTAGTATAGGGTTAGGGTGAGGTAATATAGGTTTAGGTAGTATAGAGTCAGGGTTAGGTAGTATAGGGTTAGGTAGTATAGGGTTAGGTAGTATAGGGTTAGATAGTATAGGGTTGGGTAGTATAGGGTTAGGGTGAGGTAATATAGGGTTAGGTAGTATAGGGTTAGATAGTATAGGGTTAGGTAGTATAGGGTTAGGTAGTATGGGGTTAGGTAGTATAGGGTTAGGTAGTATAGAGTTTGGTTATAATTGAGCGTACGATAATGTGTCAGAAGGTGTGATGGGATAGGGTCGAAGGTCACAGGGGATTTTTCCAACACGAGAGTTTCTCGACACCGCAGTTTCTCAACACCAGAGTTTCTCAACACCTGAGTTTGTCAACACCAGAGTCTCTCAACACCAGAGTTTCTCAACACCAGAGTTTCTCAACACCAGAGTTTCTCAACACCAGAGTCTCTCAACACCAGAGTTTCTCAACACCAGAGTCTCTCAACACCAGAGTTTCTCAACACCAGAGTTTCTCAACACCAGAGTCTCTCAACACCAGAGTTTCTCAACACCAGAGTTTCTCAACACCAGAGTCTCTCAACACCAGAGTTTCTCAACACCAGAGTTTCTCAACACCAGAGTTTCTCAACACCAGAGTCTCTCAACACCAGAGTTTCTCAACATCAGAGTTTCTCAACACCAGAGTCTCTCAACACCAGAGTCTCTCAACACCAGAGTTTCTCAACACCAGAGTCTCTCAACACCAGAGTCTCTCAACACCAGAGTCTCTCAACACCAGAGTTTCTCAACACCAGAGTTTCTCAACACCAGAGTTTCTCAACACCAGAGTCTCTCAACACCAGAGTTTCTCAACACCAGAGTCTCTCAACACCAGAGTTTCTCAACACCAGAGTTTCTCAACACCAGAGTCTCTCAACACCAGAGTTTCTCAACACCAGAGTCTCTCAACACCAGAGTTTCTCAACACCAGAGTTTCTCAACACCAGAGTTTCTCAACACCATTAGTCTCTCAACACCAGAGTTTCTCAACACCAGAGTCTCTCAACACCAGAGTTTCTCAACACCAGAGTCTCTCAACACCAGAGTTTCTCAACACCAGAGTTTCTCAACACCAGAGTTTCTCAACACCAGAGTTTCTCAACACCAGAGTTTCTCGACACCGCAGTTTCTCAACACCAGAGTCTCTCAACACCAGAGTTTCTCAACACCAGAGTTTCTCAACACCAGAGTCTCTCAACACCAGAGTTTCTCAACACCAGAGTTTCTCAACACCAGAGTTTCTCAACACCAGAGTCTCTCAACACCAGAGTTTCTCAACACCAGAGTCTCTCAACACCAGAGTTTCTCAACACCAGAGTTTCTCAACACCAGAGTCTCTCAACACCAGAGTTTCTCAACACCAGAGTCTCTCAACACCAGAGTTTCTCAACACCAGAGTTTCTCAACACCAGAGTTTCTCAACACCAGAGTTTCTCAACACTATTTGGGCTATTTGACTTTTGATCAAAAGATAAATAATGGTTCCGTAAGATGGGCCTCGCCCTGAAAGCTTTCTGTTTAGGTGAATGAACAAAGACAGAGAGGGGGAGGGGGGCAAAGAGAAAGAGATGAGTGAGGGAAAGAGAGAGAGAGAGGCAAACTCCAAAGGATTATTTTGTTTTTTTATTCAGTTGACTTGAAGCCGGATAGAGGGAAGACACATCGCTGTAGCATAATAGCTAGGACCCTCCTGACTTGTAAAAATGACTAACTAAAATCAAAAACGGACCCTAACCCTAACTAAATTTGATCAAATTCTGAAGCTAAATATAAGTTTGCAGTTCAGGAGTGTCCCTATACCCGTTTCCATCATAATATCCCTACAAGCTTGGCTTGAGTTCCCATAGCAACAGGTTACCATGTGAACAACAGCTGCAGCACAGTGATATGGCATGTCTACATCAGTTTGATTGTCAGTGGCTACGTTCCAAATGGTCTCAAATGGCATTCTATTTCCTATATAGTGCACTACTACATAGGGCTCTGGTCAAAAGTAGTACACTATGTAGGGAATAGGGTGCTATTTGGGATTCAGAAGTTTTCCCCCTGTAGCCCCTCCTCTCTACCTACAGCCTCCTGCGTAGCCCCTCCTTTCTACCTAAGCCCTCCTCTGTAGTTCCTCCTCTATACCTAGCCCCTCCTCTCTACCTAGACCCTCTATACCTAGCCCCTCCCCTGTATAGCCCCTTATCTTTACCTAGACCCTCATCTATACCTAGCCCCTCCCCTGTATAGCCCCTTATCTCTACCTAGACCCTCATCTTTACCTAGCCCCTCCCCTGTATAGTCCATTATCTCTACCTAGCCCCTCCTCTCTACCTAGCTCCTCCTTTCTACCTAGACCCTCCTCTCTACCTAGCCCCTCCCCTGTATAGCCCCTTATCTCTACCTAGACCCTCATCTCTACCTAGCCCCTCCCCTGTAGCCCCTCCTCTCTACCTAGCCCCTCCTCTCTACCTAGCCCCTCCTCTCTACCTAGCCCCTCCCCAGTAGCCCCTCCTCTCTACCTAGTCCCTCCTCTCTACCAAGTCCCTCCTCTATACCTAGCTGTTCCTCTCTACCTAGCCCCTCATCTCTACCTAGCCCCTCCCCTGTAGCCCCTCCTCTCTACCTAGTCCCTCCTCTATACCTAGCCGTTCCTCTCTACCTAGACCCTCATCTCTACCTAGCCCCTCCCCTGTACCCCCTCCTCTCTACCTAGACCCTCCTCTCTACCTAGACCCTCAGCTCTACCTAGACCCTCATCTCTACCTAGCCCCTCCTCTCTACCTAGACCCTCCTCTCTACCTAGCCCCTCCCCTGTAGCCCCTCCTCTCTCTACCTAGTCGTTCCTAGCCGTTCCTCTCTCCCTAGGACATATTTCCATCGGTCTAATGTCCATTGCTTGTGTTTCTTGGCCCAATCAAGTCTCTTCTTATTGGTGTCCTTTAGTAGTGGTTTCTTTGCAGCAATTCGACCATGAAGGCCTGATTCACAGTCTCCTCTAAACAGTTGATGTTGAGATATGTCTGCTACTTTACCTCTGTGAAGCATTTATTTGGAATGCAGTCTGAGGTGCAGTTAACTCGAATGAACTAATCCTCTGCAGCAGAGGTAACTCTGGGTCTTCCTTTCCTGTGGCGGTCATCATGAGAGACAGTTTCATCATAGCGCTTGATGGTTTTTGCGACTGCACTTGAAGAAACTTCCAAAGGTCTTGACATTTTCCGGATTGTCTGACCTTCATGTCTTAGAGTAATGGACTGTCATTTCTCTTTGCTTATTTGAGCTGTTCGTGCCATAATATTACCAAATATGGCTATTTTCTGTATACCAACCCTACCTTGTCACATCACAACTGATTGGCTCAAATGCATTAAGAAGGATAGAAATTCCACAAATGAACTTTTAACAAGGCACACCTGTTAATTGAAATGCATTCTAGGTGACTACCTGTCATGACGTGGCCCTTTCTGGGTATAGATTGTGGCATCCCCCTCTCTCCCTCCAACACCCAGGTTCTGTTATCTCAGGCCATAAATTCCTGGAGGAGACTCTCTCCCCCTGGTCATGCAGAAAGAGAGACACATAGAGAGAACAAAGGATTTCACATGGCCAAACTCCTAAATCCCCAAAATGGGAATTTGATACAAAAGGTCCACTTGTGAGAAGGTGGGAATGGTCCGTGGACACTTAAGGGACGGGTATGACGAGTGTGTTTCATTTGGTGACCTCAGAGAGGACAGGAAACACAGATATGAGGTTTGCATCTAATTCTTGTACAAAATTAATGAGTAAAGATGAAACTATTTGTGAAATGATGTAAGGTGATGTTAAACCTTTAATGAAAGAGATCTTAGATAATAATTACTGGTCTGCAGCTAGAAATGATGTCAACCTGAGAAGACCGACAACCGCCGAAACATCTACTCTATGAGAACAATTCTGAATGGTACTCTGAAGTATCCATTCTAACCCCAGAAGACACGATCTTCAGGGAGGCAGAGAGAGAGACGATGATGAACTGACTCTCCAACAGAAGGACGGACGATTCCAACAGAGATCACGACGACACACTGGGCGTAAATATATTGATTGCAATTATTCCCTAATGAGTGAGCGTTCAAGTGCAAAGGATTAGCATTTCAATTATTAAAATGATCAACTGTGTAGTGACTCCTTTTTGTCTTTCCCGCCCTTTTCAGTCCACACCCACTTCCCTTTGTCTACCAAGCCGTCGTATCGGTTTAGCCCACTAGGGAACCTCCGCTATCATTTCCTTGTAACCATAGCTACTGTTTGTTTGTCTATGCATTTCTGTGATTATTTAGTTAGTTTGTAAATAAATGATTGTGACAATTAGTGTATGGATGATTCATAGTAAAGGCTGGGTTCGTGCAGATAACCAACAATTTACGATGTTTGGAATGAGACTAACGTGAGGTAAAGAATAATTCATCAATTAGAATACTAATTGATCAGATATTAAAATATCTGAAAGTTATATTAGGAAAATTATAACTTTGTAATCTGAAGATTTTCCTTGGTGCCCCGACTTCCTAGTTAATTACATTGACATGATTAGTTTAATCACGTAATAATAATTACACAGAATTGATTTGATAAAATAACAGTCTTCACTTTAATGATGCCAAAGACACAACACTACCTCATGAAGCTGGTTGAGAGAATGCCAAGCGTGTACAAATCTGTCAGGGTGACTACTTTGAAGAATCGAAATAACATTTAAATTATTTAAAAAATAAATATAAAATATATTTTGGATTTGTTTTAACACTTTTTTTTGGTTTACTACAAGATTTGATGTCTTGATGTCTTATTCTACAATGTAGAAAATAGTAAAAATGAAGAAAAAGCCTTGAGTAGCTGTGTCCAAACCTCTGACTGGTACTGTAGGTCCTCTCCTTCCCTTCACCAACCAGACATGGGTGGGTTCAAATAGTATTTGGTTTCATTCCAAAAACTTTGAGATGTGTTTGATAGATCTTGTCTGATGCGATGGCAACCAATGGGATGCCGGTAATCCCAAAGATCCAAACCCTTTCCATCTGGCACTCAAGGTCGGCTCAATTTTTATTTCTTTAAACACACAATTACTATTTAAAACCAGGTCTGTCCCATGTGAGCCTTCCTATCTAATCTTGTTTATATCTCATTCCTTCCCATCCCTTCACACACACACACACACACACACACACACACACACACACACACACACACACACACACACACACACACACACACACACACACACACACACACACACACACACACACACACACACACACATTTTCTAATACATCCCAGGGCTAATGTGAGAGTATTTTGACTCCCTAAGGACCCTGGATTCTTAGAACCAGTGGGAGTGTTCTATGAATGGGTTGGAACCTGCTTCTAGATGTAATCAGCACACATTTAGCTCCAGAGGAGACAGGGTGGATGTGGAACTGAGAACCACAAGGTGTGGGTCTAACACAGGGCAGCAGGTAGCCTAGTGGTTAGAGCGTTGGTTGCAAGATATATGCATAGTCACTTTAACTATACATTCATGTGCATACTACCTCAATTTGCCCAACCAACCAGTGCTCCCACACATTGTCTAACCGGGCTATCTGCAATGTGTCCCACCACCCACCAACCCCTCTTTTACGCTGCTGCTACTCTCTGTTTATCATACAGTGCCTTGCGAAAGTATTCGGCCCCCTTGAACTATGCGACCTTTTGCCACATTTCAGGGTTCAAACATAAAGATATAAAACTGTATTTTTTTGTGAAGAATCAACAACAAGTGGGACACAATCATGAAGTGGAACGACATTTATTGGATATTTCAAACGTTTTTAACAAATCAAAAACTGAAAAATTGGGCGTGCAAAATTATTCAGCCCCCTGTATATGCATAGTCACTTTAACCATATCTACATGTACATACTACCTCAATAAGCCTGACTAACAGGTATCTATCTATCTGTATGTAGCCTCGCTATTTTTATAGCCTGACTACTGTATATAGCCTCTCTACTGTATATAACCTCTACTGTATATAGCCTCTCTACTGTATATAGCCTCTTTACTGTATATAGCCTCTACTGTATATAACCTCTCTACTGTATATAGCCTCTTTACTGTATATAGCCTCTCTACTGTATATAGCCTCTCTACTGTATATAGCCCCTCTACTGTATATAGCCTCTTTACTGTATATAGCCTCTCTACTGTATATAGCCCCTCTACTGTATATAGCCTCTCTACTGTATATAGCCTCTCTACTGTATATAGCCTCTTTACTGTATATAGCCTCTCTACTGTATATAGCCCCTCTACTGTATATAGCCTCTCTACTGTATATAGCCTCTTTACTGTATATAGCCTCTCTACTGTATATAGCCTCTATACTGTATATAGCCCCTCTACTGTATATAGCCTCTCTACTGTATATAGCCTCTCTACTGTATATAGCCTCTCTACTGTATATAGCCTCTCTACTGTATATAGCCTCTCTACTGTATATAGCCTGTCTACTGTATATAGTCTGTCTTTTTACTGTTGTTTTATTTCTTTACTTACCTATTGTTCACCTAACACCTTTTTTGCACTATTGGTTAGAGCCTGTAAGTAAGAATTTCACTGTGAGGTCTACTACACCTGTTGTATTCAGCATTTCACTGGAAGGTCTACTACATCTGTTGTATTCAGCATTTCACTGTAAGGTCTACTACACCTGTTGTATTCAGCATTTCACTGTGAGGTCTACTACACCTGTTGTATTCAGCATTTCACTGTAAGGTCTACTACACCTGTTGTATTCAGCATTTCACTGTGAGGTCTACTACACCTGTTGTATTCAGCATTTCACTGTGAGATCTACTACACCTGTTGTATTCAGCATTTCACTGTGAGGTCTACTACACGTGTTGTATTCAGCATTTCACTGTAAGGTCTACTACACCTGTTGTATTCAGCATTTCACTGTGAGGTCTACTACACCTGTTGTATTCAGCATTTCACTGTAAAGTCTACCTACACCTGTTGTATTCAGCATTTCACTGTGAGGTCTACTACACCTGTTGTATTCAGCATTTCACTGTAAGGTCTACTACACCTGTTGTATTCAGCATTTCACTGTAAGGTCTACTACACCTGTTGTATTCAGCATTTCACTGTGAGGTCTACTACACCTGTTGTATTCAGCATTTCACTGAAAGGTCTACTACACCTGTTGTATTCAGCATTTCACTGTGAGGTCTACTACACCTGTTGTATTCAGCATTTCACTGTGAGGTCTACTACACCTGTTGTATTCATCATTTCACTGTAAGGTCTACTACACCTGTTGTATTCAGCATTTCACTGTAAGGTCTACTACACCTGTTGTATTCAGCATTTCACTGTGAGGTCTACTACACCTGTTGTATTCAGCATTTCACTGTAAGGTCTACTACACCTGCTGTATTCAGCATTTCACTGTGAGGTCTACTACACCTGTTGTATTCAGCATTTCACTGTAAGGTCTACTACACCTGTTGTATTCAGCATTTCACTGTAAGGTCTACTACACCTGTTGTATTCAGCATTTCACTGTAAGGTCTACTACACCTGTTGTATTCAGCATTTCACTGAAAGGTCTACTACACTTGTTGTATTCAGCATTTCACTGTAAGGTCTACCTACATCTGTTGTATTCAGCATTTCACTGTCAGGTCTACTACACCTGTTGTATTCAGCATTTCACTGTCAGGTCTACTACACCTGTTGTATTCAGCATTTCACTGTAAGGTCTACTACACCTGTTGTATTCAGCATTTCACTGTAAGGTCTACTACACCTGTTGTATTCAGCATTTCACTGTGAGGTCTACTACACCTGTTGTATTCAGCATTTCACTGTGAGGTCTACTACACCTGTTGTATTCAGCATTTCACTGTAAGGTCTACTACACCTGTTGTATTCAGCATTTCACTGTAAGGTCTACTACACCTGTTGTATTCAGCATTTCACTGTAAGGTCTACTACACCTGTTGTATTCAGCATTTCACTGTAAGGTCTACTACACCTGTTGTATTCAGCATTTCACTGTAAGGTCTACTACACCTGCTGTATTCGGCGCACGTGACAAACTTTGATTTAAAGATAGAATCCACGAGCTGACAAGGTAAACATCTGTCGTTCTGCCCCTGAACACGGCAGTTTAACCCACTGTTCCTAGACCAGTTAACCCACTGTTCCTAGACCAGTTAACCCACTGTTCCTAGACCAGATAACCCACTGTTCCTAGACCAGTTAACCCACTGTTCCTAGACCAGTTAACCCACTGTTCCTAGACCAGTTAACCCACTGTTCCTAGGCCAGTTAACCCACTGTTCCTAGACCAGTTAACCCACTGTTCCTAGACCAGTTAACCCACTGTTCCTAGACCAGTTAACCCACTGTTCCTAGACCAGTTAACCCACTGTTCCTATGCCAGTTAACCCACTGTTCCTATACCAGTTAACCCACTGTTCCTAGACCAGTTAACCCACTGTTCCTAGACCAGTTAACCCACTGTTCCTAGACCAGTTAACCCACTGTTCCTAGACCAGTTAACCCACTGTTCCTAGACCAGTTAACCCACTGTTCCTAGACCAGTTAACCCACTGTTCCTAGGCCGTCATTATAAAATAAGAATTTGTTCTTAACTGTCTTGCCTAGTTTAAATAAAGGTAATTTAAAATTTAAAAAAAATAACATCACAAGACATGAGGGAGGATTAGGGTTGTGTAATTTATATGGAGGGATTTGGCCCCCCTGAGTATTTCCAAATACCCCCCTCTTTTGTTTTTACACTGCTGCTACTCGCTGTCTAACAGCTATGCATAGTCACTTTACAAATGACCTCGACTAACCTGTACCCCCCCCCCCACCCCCCGCACATTGACTCTGTACCGGTACCCCCTGTATATATCCTCATTACTAACCTGTACCCCCCCCGCACGTTGACCCGGTACCGGTACTCCTTGTATAGAGCTTTTTTTTAAACTTTAGTTCATTTTGTAAATATTTGATTAACTCTCTTTCTTGAACTGCATTGTTGGTTAAGGGCTTGTTAGGAAGTATTTCACCTCTTGTTGGTAGAGTAGAGGTAGCTGGTAGTCGAGGTAGCTGGTAGTCGAGGTAGATGGTAGTCGAGGTAGCTCGAGGTAGATGGTAGTCGAGGTAACATCGCAAATGTTATTCTGGCTTTATTACAATGGGTATTTCTCTTCCACAGTAAATTTACCGTCAAATTGCGTCATGGTGCACGGATTTATTTACAGAAATTGATGGTGTCTGGGAATAGTGTGTTTGCTGGGGGGGGGGGGGGGGGGGGGGGTGCTATCATAAAACAGCCCCGGATTTCTTCATCTGGTCCCGACCTTCACCGGTATCATGTTTAGCTGAGCTGACATTGTTCAGGTCAATAAAGGTGACGTCATTAAAGAGCATTTTGCAAAGTTGTCATACAACATCGGCACAATGAACAAGACGATTGGCTAACCCAGTCTTGGTGGCTTTATTTATTCCTTCTTCTCAAATTGTCACTCAAATTCTGATCAAAATAGCCCCGTTTTGATTTCAGGACATCGTAATGGAGAACAGGTGTAGATGATTTGGCTCCGAGGATGTTGACGGTCTGCCAGAGATAATAACCCCGCGTTTCACAAGAGAACCCACTTTCACCCTTTTTTGTCGGTTCAACCCAATCCAAAAACGCAGTAGCTACCCAGTCTTGGGAGGCCAAACCAAATTGTAATCAAATAAATACCTCGTGATTCCAGTGAAGTAATGAATTCATAGATATTTTAATATGCATCAAACCTTAAAAAAAAGGCATGAGGAGTTGGATTACATTTTGTACTGAACACACGTTATAAACAAAGCCTTATAAAAACAGCTCCGGTAGTAATGTGGCTTTACTAATACTGCCTTATAACACTTCTTGTCATGTCAAAGCTGGAAACGTACAGGAAACTTAGGAAGATACTTTTTTTAAATCATTGTATCAGTGAGGAGGCAAAATAACAATATATAGAAACAGACAGAACGAGGCACAAAATAAGAGAAACAATGACTGAGATAGTTGAGAGAGAAAATAAAAATAGTCTTTAATGACAAAAGGAGATTTTGTGATTGAAAGAACACACATTTTTTCCAACTTTCACATAGAAAAGATGCATTCACACTGCACCTTAACTCGGGCCTAAGAGCCTCGTCAGGCCTGGGCTATGGGAGATTTTAGCCCAGGCCTAAGAGCTTCGTCAGGCCTGGGCTATGGGAGATTTTAGCCCAGGCCTAAGCGCCTCGTCAGGCCTGGGCTATGGGAGATTTTAGCCCAGGGCTAAGCGCCTCGTCAGGCCTGGGCTATGGGAGATTTTAGCCCAGGCCTAAGCGCCTCGTTAGGCCTGGGCTATGGGAGATTTTAGCCCAGGGCTAAGCGCCTCGTCAGGCCTGGGCTATGGGAGATTTTAGCCCAGGGCTAAGCGCCTCGTCAGGCCTGGGCTATGGGAGATTTTAGCCCAGGGCTAAGCGCCTCGTCAGGCCTGGGCTATGGGAGATTTTAGCCCAGGCCTAAGAGCCTCGTCAGGCCTGGGCTATGGGAGATTTTAGCCCAGGCCTAAGAGCCTCGTCAGGCCTGGGCTATGGGAGATTTTAGCCCAGGTCTAAGAGCCTCGTCAGGCCTGGGCTATGGGAGATTTTAGCCCAGGCCTAAGCGAATATTCACACCAACCTTAGCCCAGGGCTAGCCGGGCCCTGTTCCGGAGCAGGGTTAGAGCCGACTTTTCAGGGCCCCAGAAACACGGTGCCAAAATAGCCATTGACCAAAACGGGTCAAGAACAACGCATAGAATCTTTACTGTCCAATCACAAAAGCTGCACATTCACTTAACTTACATACGCTTGTGATGCGTTCTGCCATTTTAATAAATACGTTTATGCTATTTCATCCTTCTATCAGAGGACAAAAATAAAAACTAAAAATAAATAAAAACAATACTTTCATCTATGCAAAAAACATTTGGTTTCTATGGCTAATACAAATAATAATAAAAATAATAATAAAATTGGTTGCTCTGCCGGCTGGCTAACTTCTTCTCACTTAGCTAGCCAACCGAAGCCACAAACTCTACAGCTGGAAGGGCATCAAGCTCTTTCCTCTGTTTTCATATTAGACATGTACTTGGATTATGGCTATCCATGACAATAAAATATTGTTGCATGATTTCGCCTGGATCAGAAAAGTGGATGTCTCGTCTGTGCACAGAATTCTCTGTACAGGGGCGCGAGATCGCATTTCAAAAGTGAACCGTGAAGACAGGATAAGCTAGTCCAGGGGTCAGTCTTAGCCTGGGGCTAAGATCACTGCAGTGGGAAAAAGCTTATAGCATTGGATTCATTAACAACAATAGCATCTGAAAAGAAAAACTTATATATATATATAACCAGCAGAAATGGCTTTTATATATATATATATAAAAAACATCCTCAACACTCACCCCTTTGAAGAACAGAGTTAGAGGGTGAAAACGGGCATCCCTGACGCCTAAATTACCAACTAAAGGAAACCGTCCATATTTAACCAGTCAAACTGTGCGTCCCAAATGGGACCCTATTGGCACTATAGGGGAATAGAGAATATGGGAAAATAAGGAACAGGGTGCCACTATATAGGGCATAGGGTGCCACTATATAGGGCATAGGGTGCCATCATATAGGGCATAGGGTGCCATCATATAGGGCATAGGGTGCCATTATATAGGGCATAGGGCGCCACTATGTAGGGCATAGGGTACCATCATATAGGGAATAGGGTGCCACTATATAGGGAATAGGGCGCCACTATATAGGGCGCCACTATGTAGGGCATAGGGTACCATCATATAGGGAATAGGGTGCCACTATATAGGGCATAGGGTACCATCATATAGGGCATAGGGTGCCATCATATAGGGCATAGGGTGCCATCATATAGGGCATAGGGTGCCATCATATAGGGAATAGGGTGCCATCATATAGGGAATAGGGTGCCATCATATAGGGAATAGGGTGCCATCATATAGGGAATAGGGTGCCATTTGAGATACAACCAAAGGATTCCAGAGGAACGGAGGTCTATTCATTCACACTTTACATACAAGTGCCAGAAACACATGGAGTCACCATGACTCCCAGTCAGTGGTCCCCAGTCAGTGGTCCCCAGCAGACAGAGTACATAAAAGAATGTAGAATCAGTGGGCAGAAAACAACTTGTACTCAATGTGTTCCTCCACACCTCAATGTATGTTTGATGATTTTTTTAAAAAGGGTTTTAAATCATTTTCCTCTCTTACTCTAAAGTGCATCAAACACAACGCTTATATTAAATAAACCTCTTCAATCTAAAACTTGTGTGATTATGACTGTAAATGTAGGAGGACCTTTGAAACCTGAATCCCCAGCTTTTGGCTAAATACTTCTACAACATTGAACCCTCTTTGCAATAGCTTTACGTACATAGAAGGTGACCTTTATAACATCAGCTCTCCCACAGAGAGAAGAAGGATTCTTTAGATTGACCAATGCGCCATTCTTTTGTTTGTTTGCCTGTTAAAATGTTAAATCATGATTTATAGCCACGCGAGTCAACCCCACGGAGTCAACCCCACGGAGTCAACCGCACGGAGTCAACCGCACGGAGTCAACCCCACGGAGTCAACCCCACGGAGTCAACCGCACGGAGTCAACCCCACGGAGTCAACCCCACGGAGTCAACCCCACGGAGTCAACCGCACGGAGTCAACCCCACGGAGTCAACCCCACGGAGTCAACCGCACGGAGTCAACCCCACGGAGTCAACCCTATGGAGTCAACCCCATGGAGTCAATTTATGGAGTCAACCCCTCCAATGTTTTATCTCAACATGTTCTCAGACCCTGTGTTCCAACCTCTCCTCCTTCCTGAGAGGGAGGGAGGGAGGGAGAGAAGGAGGGGAATCGGCCCGCTACTTCTCACACGACCACGTTCTAGTAACTTGTTCAGACAGACACCGAGACAGAGACACCGACAGTCAGACCCCGAGACACACAGACCCCGAGACAGACACACAGACCCCGAGACAGACACACAGACCCAGAGACAGACACACAGACCCAGAGACAGACACACAGACCCAGAGACAGACACACAGACCCAGAGACACACAGACCCAGAGACACACAGACCCCGAGACACACAGACCCCGAGACAGACACACAGACCCAGAGACACACAGACCCAGAGACACACAGACCCAAAGACACACAGACAGATTGAGAGCCCTTCCAAATGACAGAGAAAACGACTATTTACACACCACGTGTCTCCCTCCTATAAAACAACAGTCTTTACAGTATGTACAAAGAAACACTGCTCCAGCATCACGCCACCCAGCATCACGTCACCCAGCATCACCCCACCCAGCATCACGCCACCCAGCATCACGCCACCTCTGGCCCCCTCAGTTAGCCTTTGCGATGCGCGAGTCTGAGCCGATGTAGTTGAGCATGGTCTGGACGAGCTCCGGGAGGTCGTAGTCGTGTTTCCAGCCCCAGTCGTTCCGCGCGTTAGAGTCGTCAAAGTTCATTGGCCAGCTGTCGGCTGTAAAGGGAGAGAAGAGGGGGGACATCGTCAATGTCTTTGACACTTTTGGGGGGTTTTTTGTCGGTCAAATTGTCACAAGACTTTGTTGTTGTTCGTTTCTACATTAAAACTTAAAACATCAAAATCTTAAAATGCATGTAAGTTTGGAGAATCTCAATGACGAGGCCTCGTGTGGCACATTTAGACTGGTCTTCCTCGTTCATTGATCCTTGATCTCAGATGGTATCATCCACCAGTATTATGGTTGCTAATTCCCAGCTTTTCAAGAAATCCCCGGGTTAGAGGATTCCCGGAATCAGAAGGGAATCTTCCCGGAATCAGAAGGGAATCTTCCCGGAATCAGTAGGGAATCTTCCCGGAATCAGTAGGGAATCTTCCCAGACTCAGTAGGGAATCTTCCCAGAATCAGTAGGGAATCTTCCCAGACTCAGTAGGGAATCTTCCCAGAATCAGTAGGGAATCTTCCCACTGGATTTTTCAGGAAAACATTAGGAATTTTGCAACTCCAAACCAGGATAAATAAAAGCATCAATAAAATGATCTTACCGATGGCCTGTCTGACTTGGTCGATGTCGTAGGTGACCTCCAGGTCCGGCAGCTGTTTCTGGACCTCCTGAGCCAGCTCTTCAGGGGAAAAGCTCATGGCGTTGATGTTATAGGTCCTCATGGAGAGTGTGTCTGCGGGCGCTTCCATCATCTCCACGGTGGCACGCAGACAGTCGTCGATGTACATCATGGGCAGCCGCGTGTCTGGCTTCAGGTTGCACTCAAACTTCCCCGTCTTTACAGCGTCGTGAAAGATGGCTACCGCGTAGTCTGGAGAAAGGGAGGCAGGAGATAGATGTGTTTACATCACACCGTCTCACTACAGAAACAGGAGATAGACTAGTGTCCTGGTACATCAAGCTGTCTCACTACAGAAACAGGAGACAGACTAGTGTCCTGGTACATCAAGCTGTCTCACTACAGAAACAGGAGATAGACTAGTGTCCTGTCCAGGGAGTGTCCTGTACATCAAGCTGTCTCACTACAGAAACAGGGGATTCAGGAAATTGTGTCCTGGACAAGGCTAACTCCCTTCAGTTACAGACGCCACCTCATCAGCCCCAAAGTAAGGGAACGCCATTGGATAACCAGGCATGGGGTGAGGGGTGTGTCATAAAGGGGAGGGGTTGAGACATAGGTAATACTGCTACAGTATTACCTAATGTCTTAGCATTGTCACCCTGTAGCAGCATTACCTAATGTTTTAGCATTGTCACCCTGTAGCAGCATTACCTAGCATTATCACCCTGTAGCAGCATTACCTAATGTCTTAGAATTAACACCCTGTAGCAGCATTACCTAATGTCTTAGCATTGTCACCCTGTAGCAGCATTACCTAGCATTATCACCCTGTAGCAGCATTACCTAATGTCTTAGCATTATCACCCTGTAGCCGCATTACCTAGTGTCTTAGCATTATCACCCTGTAGCAGCATTACCTAATGTCTTAGCATTATCACCCTGTAGCAGCATTACCTAATGTCTTAGCATTGTCACCATGTAGCAGCATTACCTAGCATTATCACCCTGTAGCAGCATTACCTAGTGTCTTAGCATTGTCACCCTGTAGCAGCATTACCTAATGTCTTAGCATTATCACCCTGTAGCAGCATTACCTAATGTCTTAGCATTGTCACCCTGGCAAAAAAGGCCATAAGCACAAGGACCATGTTCTGTTGTTACATAACCCCAATGACATGTTGAAGTCAGGAGGCAGAACACAAATAGAGTTACGATAGTGAAGGGACTGGTGTTACGCTATGTGTGTGTGTGGGAGGACAGAGGTGTGTGTGTGTGTGTGTGTGTGTGAGAGAGAGTGTGTGTAGGAGGACAGAGGTGTGTGTGTGTGTGAGAGAGAGAGAGAGAGAGAGTGTGTGAGGGAGGACAGGTGCGTAGGTGTTCTGCTACAGTGCGTGTCTCTAACTCACCTGTCGTTCCTCCTCCAGGCTGCGAGTCAGCAGAGATGATGCCTGGGTAGCGCAGACAGCGGAAGTCAAGGCCGTAGCGGTGGTGGTAGTACTGTTGGAGGGAAGACGGCCAATAAGGGTTCGGATGTTTCACTTATAGCGACGTTACAAACCAATGATTTCAGACGACTGAAGGGGTCAAATTCACCAGGTCAGATTCCTGAGTAGCCAGGGGCAGTGTGGCTTGAGGCTGAATGCTCATTGTCAATTGATCCCCATTTTGCTATATATTTTGTATTTCTTACAATATTGTATATATATTTTTTCCTCTCACCTCTCCCATGAGCTCTGCGTGGACTTTGGAGACCCCATAGATGGTTCTGGGTCTCTGGACACAGAGGTCAGGGGTCGGGTTCCGGGGAGAGGTGGGCCCGAAAGCTCCGATGGTGCTGGGGACGAACAGACGCAGGCCGTGCTCCGCTGCAATGTCCAGGACGTTGTGGAGCCCTGACGAACAGGAAGTTCACAATTACTCCCCGTGGACACCTTCCAGGCTTGGTTATAAAAAAAATATATAAAACAACTGGTGTGTTGTGGATCTAAGTTGAGCCAAGATGGCGGATTCTCTATGGCTCACCAGTGATGTTGACGTCCCGTGCCAGAGCGACATTGGACTCTCCCACGGCACTGAGCAGGGCACTGTAATGAACCAACCAGGTGATGCGGTTGTTGACAACGATCTCACGAAGGTTTTTATAGTCCAGGATGTCAGAGTAGATGAAGGGTCCTGGAGGGGGGGGGGGTAAAACAGGAAATAAAACATTAAAACCTGCAACAGGTTCTCTCTCCGCCAACAAGATGGGTGCGAACAGTTTGTGTCATGAACAGTGCTTGTTACCATAGAAATAGACATGGCGCGTGCATGTGGGAAGGGGGGGTCCCCAAATATTGGAACGGGGGGGAGGGGGGGGGGGGGGTCTGAGTGAAAGAGTTTGGGAACCCCTGGTTTAGGGTTTTTAGCCATTCTTCCATTTAGCTCATCGGCAGCTACAGTATTATCTAGGGTGTCCAAAAGGCGCTTTTGGTGATGAAATTACACTTCCTTATGTTATTAAATACATTTTACTAAAGACAAAACATGATTCTTCATGTTATGAATCATTCAGTGGGGTCATTCTCTTAACATGATATCTATATATATTTATAAATATTTTTTTTTTAAGTCAGATTTCATTAACGTAATAATACATCACATAATAAGCACGGAGATCCGTCGACAGAATGGTGCCGCTTTCTCGCAGCGTCTTTTTAGGATTGTTCAAGTCCCCCCCAAAAAACTCCAAATGAACACGACACGAGCTGAATTAAAAGGCTTGAGGAACACTCAGTGCTCGTTGACATTTCAGAGATACGCTCGGTTAACAGGGCTCGAGACAGTATTCTCGGTTAACAGGGCTCGAGACAGTATTCTCGGTTAACAGGGCCCGAGACCGTATTCTCGGTTAACAGGGCCCGAGACCGTATTCTCGGTTAACAGGGCTCTAGACAGTATTCTCGGTTAACAGGGCTCTAGACAGTATTCTCGGTTAACAGGGCTCTAGACAGTATTCTCGGTTAACAGGGCTCTAGACAGTATTCTCGGTTAACAGGGCTCGAGACAGTATTCTCGGTTAACAGGGCCCGAGACCGTATTCTCGGTTAACAGGGCTCTAGACAGTATTCTCGGTTAACAGGGCTCGAGACAGTATTCTCGGTTAACAGGGCCCGAGACCGTATTCTCGGTTAACAGGGCTCTAGACAGTATTCTCGGTTAACAGGGCTCTAGACAGTATTCTCGGTTAACAGGGCTCTAGACAGTATTCTCGGTTAACAGGGCTCTAGACCGTATTCTCGGTTAACAGGGCTCTAGACCGTATTCTCGGGTTAACAGGGCTCTAGACAGTATTCTCGGTTAACAGGGCTCTGGACAGTATTCTCGGTTAACAGGGCTCTAGACAGTATTCTCGGTTAACAGGGCTCGAGACAGTATTCTCGGTTAACAGGGCTCTAGACAGTATTCTCGGTTAACAGGGCTCTAGACAGTATTCTCGGTTAACAGGGCTCTAGACCGTATTCTCGGTTAACAGGGCTCTAGACCGTATTCTCGGTTAACAGGGCTCTAGACCGTATTCTCGGTTAACAGGGCTCTAGACAGTATTCTCGGTTAACAGGGCTCTAGACAGTATTCTCGGTTAACAGGGCTCTAGACCGTATTCTCGGTTAACAGGGCTCTAGACCGTATTCTCGGTTAACAGGGCTCTAGACCGTATTCTCGGTTAACAGGGCTCTAGACCGTATTCTCGGTTAACAGGGCTCTAGACCGTATTCTCGGTTAACAGGGCTCTAGACAGTATTCTCGGTTAACAGGGCTCTAGACCGTATTCTCGGTTAACAGGGCTCTAGACCGTATTCTCGGTTAACAGGGCTCTAGACCGTTTATATGTAAATAGGTCAGTTAGACTTGGTTGGCATCCGTCACTGCAGTACTGGCCAGCCAATCCCCATTCATCAGGTATTGATCATGAGGTCTGTGACCTTAGTTATCAATTAACCTTTCAGAACACATCCACTTCCTGGTGCCCTGTACAATAAGCTTTTCACAGGGATCAATATATCAAATCAAATTGTATTTGTCATATGCGTGTAGTAGACCTCACAGTGAAATGCTGAGTACAACAGGTGTAGTAGACCTTACAGTGAAATGCTGAGTACAACAGGTGTAGTAGACCTTACAGTGAAATGCTGAATACAACAGGTGTAGTAGACCTTACAGTGAAATGCTGAATACAACAGGTGTAGTAGACCTTACAGTGAAATGCTGAATACAACAGGTGTAGTAGACCTTACAGTGAAATGCTGAATACAACAGGTGTAGTAGACCTCACAGTGAAATGACGAAAACAACAGGTGTAGTAGACCTCACAGTGAAATGCTGAATACAACAGGTGTAGTAGACCTTACAGTGAAATGCTGAATACAACAGGTGTAGTAGACCTTACAGTGGAATGCTGAATACAACAGGTGTAGTAGACCTTACAGTGAAATGCTGAATACAACAGGTGTAGTAGACCTCACAGTGAAATGACGAAAACAACAGGTGTAGTAGACCTCACAGTGAAATGCTGAATACAACAGGTGTAGTAGACCTTACAGTGAAATGCTGAATACAACAGGTGTAGTAGACCTTACAGTGAAATGCTGAATACAACAGGTGTAGTAGACCACACAGTGAAATGCTGAATACAACAGGTGTAGTAGACCTCACAGTGAAATGCTGAATACAACAGGTGTAGTAGACCTCACAGTGAAATGCTGAATACAACAGGTGTAGTAGACCTCACAGTGAAATGCTGAATACAACAGGTGTAGTAGACCTCACAGTGAAATGCTGAATACAACAGGTGTAGTAGACCTTACAGTGAAATGTTGAGTACAACAGGTGTAGTAGACCTTACAGTGAAATGTTGAGTACAACAGGTAGAGTAGACCTTACAGTGAAATGTTGAGTACAACAGGTGTAGTAGACCTCACAGTGAAATGCTGAATACAACAGGTGTAGTAGACCTTACAGTGAAATGCTGAGTACAACAGGTGTAGTAGACCTTACAGTGAAATGTTGAGTACAACAGGTGTAGTAGACCTCACAGTGAAATTATTACTTACATGCCCCTTAACCAACAACTGAATCATTCCTTATTTTAACCTATGGACACTGCAGAGGTCTTTATAATTTTTCAGAATATTTCAGAGTTTATATTATCCTAAATGAATGAATGAATGAATGAATGAATGTAATTCAGCCAAAAGGGAATCAGGTTCACTTCCTGGTTGTACCGAGGTCATGTAGCCTGCTTGTAGCTTGTGAGTTGATCAGACGAGTATTTACGTAGTCTGGTGAATGTCAACGACCCAGTCTGACGTCAACCCAGTGTGATGCAAATACAGCCAGATCGGTAGTTAGATAACACCAGTCTCCTTCAGTAGGACAGCAGTAAACTAGGTGGCTCAGATCGGTAGATAGATAACACCAGTCTACTTCAGTAGGACAGCAGTAAACCAGGTGGCTCAGATCGGTAGATAGGACACACCAGTCTACTTCAGTAGGACAGCAGTAAACCAGGTGGCTCAGATCGGTAGATAGATAACAGTCTACTTCAGTAGGACAGCAGTAAACCAGGTGGCTCAGGTCGGTAGATAGATAACACCAGTCTACTTCAGTAGGACAGCAGTAAACCAGGAGGCTCAGATCGGTAGATAGATAACACCAGTCTACTTCAGTAGGACAGCAGTAAACCAGGAGGCTCAGATCGGTAGATAGATAACACCAGTCTACTTCAGTAGGACAGCAGTAAACCAGGTGGCTCAGATCGGTAGATAGATAACAGTCTACTTCAGTAGGACAGCAGTAAACCAGGTGGCTCAGATCGGTAGATAGATAACAGTCTACTTCAGTAGGACAGCAGTAAACCAGGTGGCTCCGATCGGTAGATAGATAACAGTCTACTTCAGTAGGACAGCAGTAAACCAGGTGGCTCAGATCGGTAGATAGATAACAGTCTACTTCAGTAGGACAGCAGTAAACCAGGTGGCTCAGATCGGTAGATAGATAACACCAGTCTACTTCAGTAGGACAGCAGTAAACCAGGTGGCTCAGATCGGTAGATAGATAACACCAGTCTACTTCAGTAGGACAGCAGTAAACTAGGAGGCTCAGATCGGTAGATAGATAACACCAGTCTACTTCAGTAGGACAGCAGTAAACCAGGAGGCTCAGATCGGTAGATAGATAACACCAGTCTACTTCAGTAGGACAGCAGTAAACCAGGTGGGCTCAGATCAGATCGGTAGATAGATAACACCAGTCTACTTCAGTAGGACAGCAGTAAACCAGGTGGCTCAGATCGATCGGTAGATAGATAACACCAGTCTACTTCAGTAGGACAGCAGTAAACCAGGTGGCTCAGATCGGTAGATAGATAACACCAGTCTACTTCAGTAGGACAGCAGTAAACCAGGTGGCTCAGATCGGTAGATAGATAACACCAGTCTACTTCAGTAGGACAGCAGTAAACCAGGTGGCTCAGAGTAGATAGATAACACCAGTCTACTTCAGTAGGACAGCAGTAAACCAGGTGGCTCAGATCGGTAGATAGATAACACCAGTCTACTTCAGTAGGACAGCAGTAAACCAGGAGGCTCAGATCGGTAGATAGATAACACCAGTCTACTTCAGTAGGACAGCAGTAAACCAGGAGGCTCAGATCGCTAGATAGATAACAGTCTACTTCAGTAGGACAGCAGTAAACCAGGTGGCTCAGATCGGTAGATAGATAACACCAGTCTACTGCATAAAGCCTGAAGTCTCACCTCATATTCAGAACAGACCAATGGAGTAATACTCTAAAGAGCACAGGATGGAGGGAACATCCTGGAAAGCTCAGGACCTGGAGCCGTATGTGTCAAGTAGGGTTGAATGGCGGGAACCCGGTTACCGAGATTTACCGCCCAAAACCACTCGGCATTTCCCCCCCCATTGATAAATAACTGCGAGAAACCGGTGAATTACAATAAATTATTTAAATGAAGAGCGTAGTGTGAAATGGAAAGTGACAGACGGCCCACCTCAGGGCTGGGGGGGGGGGGGGGGGGGGGGGACAGACGGCCCACCTCAGGGCTGGGGGGGGGACGGGGACAGACGGCCCACCTCAGGGCTGGGCGGGGGGGGGGGGGGGGGGGGGACAGACGGCCCACCTCAGGGCTGGACGGGGGCTGGACGGGGACAGACGGCTCACCTCAGGGCTGGGGGGGGGGGACAGACGGCTCACCTCAGGGCTGGGCGGGGGGGGGGGGACAGACGGCCCACCTTAGGGCTGGGCGGGGGGGGGGGGGGGACAGACGGCCCACCTCAGGGCTGGGCGGGGGGGGACAGACGGCCCACCTCAGGGCTGGGCGGGGGGGACAGACGGCCCACCTCAGGGCTGGGGGGGACGGGGACAGACGGCTCACCTCAGGGCGGGGGGGGGAGCAGACGGCCGACCTCAAGGCGGGGGGGGGGGGGGGGGGGGAGCAGACGGCCCACCTCAGGGCTGGGGGGGGGACAGACGGCCCACCTCAGGGCTGGGGGGGGGACAGACGGCCCACCTCAGGGCGGGGGGGAGCAGACGGCCCACCTCAAGGCGGGGGGGGGCGGGGACAGACGGCCCACCTCAGGGCAGGGGGGGTGGGGACAGACGGCCCACCTCAGGGCTGGGGGGGGGAGCAGACGGCCCACCTCAGGGCAGGGGGGGGGGGGGGACAGACGGCCCACCTCAGGGCTGGGGGGGGGGACAGACGGCCCACCTCAGGGCAGGGGGGGGCGGGGACAGACGGCCCACCTCAGGGCTGGGGGGGCGGGGACAGACGGCCCACCTCAGGGCTGGGGGGGCGGGGACAGACGGCCCACCTCAGGGCAGGGGGGGGGGGACAGACGGCCCACCTCAGGGCTGGGGGGGGGGACAGACGGCCCACCTCAGGGCAGGGGGGGGCGGGGACAGACGGCCCACCTCAGGGCTGGGGGGGCGGGGACAGACGGCCCACCTCAGACGCATTTCCGCATTTTTTAAACCAATCGACTATTCGAAGTGGGATGCAGGAGCCAATAGAACTCCTGGGTAGTTTCAAAGAAGACCGATCAAATCCAGACATATTTATATGCTTTCTAATGCTTTGAAATGACACTTCCGGATTTGACGGGAAAAACCGGGTTACCCGGGAGACACGCGTTTCATTCTCGGGATGGAACATCTGTAAAAAATACCGGGAAAATATTCAACCATAGTGTCAAGTGTGTCAGAGTAGGAGCGCTGATCTAGGAACAGGTCCTCCCCTCTCCATGTAATCTGATTAATTATGATCTAGGATCAGGTCCTCCCCTCTCCATGTAATCTGATTCATTATGATCTTGGATCAGGGCCTCCCTGGTCCATGTAATCTGATTCATTATGATCTAGGATCAGGTTCTCCCTGGTCCATGTAATCAGATTCATTATGATCTTGGATCAGGGCCTCCCTGGTCCATGTAATCTGATTCATTATGATCTAGGATCAGGTTCATGTAATCTGATTCATTATGATCTAAAAGACTAAACGGATCCTAAATCACTCCTATGGTGAGATGCTTGATACATGGGCCAATGGCCTTGTGGTCAGGTCAGAGATGTTTGATACATGGGCCAATGGCCTTGTGGTCAGGTCAGAGATGCTTGATACATGGGCCAATGGCCTTGTGGTCCGGTCAGAGATGCTTGATACATGGGCCAATGGCCTTGTGGTCAGGTCAGAGATGTTATTTTGTGTCTACATGTTTTGTATCACTCACCGCTGTGAAAGATGTGACTTGGAGGCTTCCTGATGTCCGACAGGATCACGTTGTTGTTTCCGAACCGCTTCCTGTGAAACAGGATGTTACATTTAAACACAGGAAGATGAAGCTCGACTAAACCCCCCCCCCCCCCTTAAGGCTACATTTCAATGGTTGGTTGTTGAGTACAGGGTTACCACAAGTGCTATGAATAATGTTCCCTCGTTTTTTTTTGGCACAGAGCAAATATCAGGTCTGCTGAGGGCAAACATGAATGTTGTTCAAATTCAGTGCAACTTCCAGCGTGCCTTTAATGTGAACACTGAGGTTGTATCCACTTTAAGTTACACTTTTAACTAGGCATGCACAATATATAAAAAAAAATTAAAAATAAAAATAATAAATAAATAAAAAATTATAATAAATAAAAAAATAAATACATTTTTTTTTAAATCGGTGAACATATCGGAATCGGACGAGCTAAAAAATGCGAACATCGGTGTCGGCACGATGTCAAAGCGTAATGACGTCATGTGATATTTTACACCACACGTGCAACACAGCGTTCCTAACCTGGCCCACAACGTCTGCTGCGTGGATCGAGCAGTCAACAAGTCCAGCAGTCATTTGAAAAAGAGTAAGAACATTTCGCGCGAGACGACTCAAAAAAATAGCGAAATCCAATTAACGCCAAGATAATGGAATTCATTGCCCTTGTTAATCAACCGTTCTCTGTCGTGGGTGATGTTGGTTTTTCGCACCGGTACACACTACTAAGTGGGCTATTTTTCAGATGTTGCCCTACAGGAGTTACACAGTAATAGCGCCACTGCTTTTAGCTTCACGACGCACTATGGAACGCCGTTTGGGTCTTTGCGCGTCTTAAAAGAGACGTCAAATAACACTATTTGATGCGTTAAATAAGCTTTTAAAAGTCAAAAAACACTATTTTATAATAATAATAATAATAATAATAATAATAATAAATACGCTTTTAAAAAAGTTTTAAAAAACAGTTCCTTTATATAATGTTGTGTGTTCTAAATTTGCACGTGCAAGCCAAGCGCCACCACTACTATCAGTAGCACTGTCAAAGCTGTACAAGAAAAGTCTGCAAACAAGCACACACCGGCCACGAACGATGTGTTTACAATACCGCGTTGGTAATAAAGCCTCATTTGTTCGACAGCAACTTCTAGGGTAGCTAGCTTTAGCTTGGTACCTAGCTAGCACCAATACAACCATTCCTGAAAACAATGACCGGTAGAACCTGCAGTCATTTTCACTATTCTTAGCAATGATTTAGGAATCCTTGTGAGTAAGTATTAGCTAGGTAGTCACTTGTGGTTCGCCTACTGAAATTGAACTTCAGTTCATGAAAATAAATAGCTAGCCAGCTACTTAACCCTGTTGCCCAAAGTTAACGTTATAAGCAGCCAGCTAGCTTCATCTGGCTAGTGAGGCTCGACCTGACCGGTTTATGTGTTGTGAAGCTAGCCACAATAAGGATTAGGCACAATTGTGGAATTTGCGGTTTGCCTTCACATAGATGGGTCCCAACCACCAATAATCAAAATAAGAACTGTCTTATAAATTAGGCCGTCATTGTAAATAAGAATTTGCTCTTAACTGACTTGCCTAGTTAACTAAAGGTTAAATAAAGGGCATGCAGCTCTTGCTTTGATCTCAAAACAAGCTGCATCTACTCATGACCACTCATGTTGTAAACACGGTCCAGTTCAAAGTAAATGTGTAGAATACAGGTTGAGTCGTGCGCAAATAGAATCCTACTCAGATGCATTCTGCCTAGTTCATTTTGTTTCGGGTATGTTGCATTGAAAGTGGCTAATATATTGGCGTTTGATCACAATTGCCACAGTAAAAGTGAAACGTTGACAGTGTTAACTAAACAGGGGAAACCTCAAGAACAGTTGAATGAAGTTCAATCTCCTGCTTTTCTCCTTGGGCTGATAGTGCCTCTGTGCAGCTTAGAGGAAACATTGGCATTGAAGCCTTTCTGTATGCTATATAAAGCATTTTGTAAATTGTTGTTTGTTTTAAGTGGTACCTAGATTATATAGTGTTGGGGATGCCACTCTTAAAATATAGCTTACCAAGCTACCAATTACTTCACACTGGAAGAAGTTAAGCTACACTTAAGAAAAATATAGTTTTCTTTACAGAAGTTACTTTTTAAAAAGTAGTTCACTCCACCCAAACTACTTAATGAAAACGTATCATGTGTAAACATCTGAAATGTCAGAGTACAAATTGGTAGAACGGATCACTCTGGAGTCAAGATGTCGAACATATTTGTCAATTAAAACCACACAAAGTGAAAATTAGGCAGATCTGATGCTGAAAAAGAAAGGATATTCTAGCCTACTTATTTTAGCCGAAACAGTAGTGTGTAGTTCCAGTAGTTAGCTGCACCGCTACATGGTAAAACAGTAGTGTGTTGAGTTCCAGTAGTTAGCTACACCGCTACATGGTAAAACAGTAGTGTGTAGTTCCAGTAGTTAGCTACACCGCTACATGGTAAAACAGTAGTGTGTAGTTCCAGTAGTTAGCTACACCACTACATGGTAAAACAGTAGTGTGTAGTTCCAGTAGTTAGCTACACCGCTACATGGTAAAACAGTAGTGTGTAGTTCCAGTAGTTAGCTACACCGCTACATGGTAAAACAGTAGTGTGTAGTTCCAGTAGTTAGCTACACCGCTACATGGTAAAACAGTAGTGTGTAGTTCCAGTAGTTAGCTACACCACTACATGGTAAAACAGTAGTGTGTAGTTCCAGTAGTTAGCTACACCGCTACATGGTAAAACAGTAGTGTGTAGTTCCAGTAGTTAGCTACACCGCTACATGGTAAAACAGTAGTGTGTATTTCCAGTAGTTAGCCACATCGCTACACCGCTACATGTTAAAACAGTAGTGTGTAGTTCCAGTAGTGAGCTACACCGCTACATGGTAAAACAGTAGTGTGTAGTTCCAGTAGTTAGCTACACCGCTACATGGTAAAACAGTAGTGTGTAGTTCCAGTAGTTAGCTACACCGCTACATGGTAAAACAGTAGTGTGTAGTTCCAGTAGTTAGCTACACCGCTACATGGTAAAACAGTAGTGTGTATTTCCAGTAGTTAGCCACATCGCTACACCGCTACATGTTAAAACAGTAGTGTGTAGTTCCAGTAGTGAGCTACACCGCTACATGGTAAAACAGTAGTGTGTAGTTCCAGTAGTTAGCTACACCGCTACATGGTAAAACAGTAGTGTGTAGTTCCAGTAGTTAGCTACACCGCTACATGGTAAAACAGTAGTGTGTAGTTCCAGTAGTTAGCTACACCGCTACACCGCTACATGGTAAAACAGTAGTGTGCAGTTCCAGTAGTTAGCTACACCGCTACATGGTAAAACAGTAGTGTGTAGTTCCAGTAGTTAGCTACACCGCTACATGGTAAAACAGTAGTGTGTAGTTCCAGTAGTTAGCTACATGGTAAAACAGTAGTGTGTAGTTCCAGTAGTTAGCTACATCGCTACATGGTAAAACAGTAGTGTGTAGTTCCAGTAGTTAGCTACACCGCTACATGGTAAAACAGTAGTGTGTAGTTCCAGTAGTTAGCTACACCACTACATGATAAAACAGTAGTGTGTTGTTTCAGTAGTTAGCTACACCGCTACATGATAAAACAGTAGTGTGTTGTTTCAGTAGTTAGCTACACCGCTACATGGTAAAACAGTAGTGTGTAGTTCCAGTAGTTAGCTACACCGCTACATGGTAAAACAGTAGTGTGTAGTTCCAGTAGTTAGCTACACCGCTACATGGTAAAACAGTAGTGTGTAGTTCCAGTAGTTAGCCACATCGCTACATGGTAAAACAGTAATTAAATACTGAAAAAAATACCAATATTTCAATTTAGTTTAACTACCACCAAGCTACTGCAAAATGTAGTTCAATTACTAATTGAATTACATATAGTTCACTACTCCCCAACACTGATTATGTCCTAATAAGAAGCATCCAAAAATGGTCCTAAACGAATGTATTCCATTTAAATGTTAAGCAGCAACACTTAGAGAGAAGAAATGCTTGTCTTTCTACAACAGAACACACTGCTCTTACCTCAACATTGTAGCCAGCCCTACGCCCAACTGTCCAAGGCCACCTGAGAGTGAGAGAGAAAGAGAGAGAAGAGAAGAGAAAACATACAGTGCAATATTAAAAAGAGGTGGAAAAAAACCCCATTAAAACAGAGCATTCGGAAAGTATTCAGACCCATTGACTTTTCCACATGTTGTTACGTTACAGCTTTATTCTAAAATGGATTAAATAGTTTTTTCCCCCCCTCGTCAATCTACACACAATACGCCATAATGACATCACAATACCCCATAATGACATCACAATACCCCATAATGACATCACAATACGCCATAATGACAAAGCAACAACAGGTATTCAGACTTTTTACTTAGTACTTTGTTGAAACACATTTGGCAGTGATTTCAGCCTCGAGTCTTCTTGGGTATTGACGCTACAAGCTTGGCACACCTGTATTTGGGTGGTTTCTCTCATTCTTCTCTGCAGATCCGCTCAAGCTCTATCATGTTGGATGTGGAGCGTTACTGCACAGATATTTTCAAGTCTCTCTAGAGATGTTCAAGGCTCTGGCTGGGCCACATAAGGACATCCAGAGACTTGTCCTGAAGCCACTCCTGCGTTATCTTGGTTGTGTGTTTAGGATCGTTGTCCTGTTGGAAGGTGAACCTTCTCCTCAGTCTGAGGTCCTGAGTCCTCTGGAGCAGGTTTTCATCAAGGACCTCTCTGTATTTTGCTCCGTTCATCTTTCCCTCGATCCTGACTAGTCTCCCAGTCCCTGCCGCTGAAAAACATACCCACATCATGATGCTGCCACCACCATGCTTCACCGTAGGGTTGGTGCCAGGTTTCCTCCAGATGTGACGATTGGCATTCAGGACAAAGAGTTCAATCTCTGTTTCATCAGACCAGAGAATCTTGTTTCTCATGGTCTGAGAGTCTTTAGGTGCATTTTGTCAAACTCTAAGAGGGCTGTTATTTGCCTTTTACTGAGGAGTGGCTTTCGTCTGGCCACTCCACGATAAAGGCCTGATTGGTGGAGTGCTGCAGAGATGGTTGTCCTTCTAGAACACATATGTCAGAGTCAAGGCCCGCGGGCCACATCCGGCCCACAAGAAGGTTTTTTACGGCCCCTGGGATGATCTTGATTTATTATTAGAACCGGCCCGCAGCAAGCCGGCAGCCCGCAGATCTTTTACACGCACCAATACTACATTTCCCACAATGCAAAGGTGACGCACCGAGCAGTAGGCTGCTTCATTTCAATATTTATTGGCACAGCAGTCGTCAGCATCACAGTAAAATTAACTTTCAGATACCCATCAAAAATGGCAAAACGGAAGGTGGATACTGAGAACCGGGGGTTTCAAACAAGGTGGGAGTCGGAGTATATGTTCACGAAGGTAGCTGGAAAACCTGTGTGTCTTCTGTGTGGAGAAAGTGTGGCGGTACTGAAAGAGTATAATCTGAGACGACATTATGAAACGAAACACGCGGACAAAAACAAGAATATGGACATGGAACAAAGGCTACAAAAGGCAGAGGAATTAAAACGAGGCCTCAAATCTCGACAGGCTCTGTTCAAAAAAGCCAAATCACAAGGCCAGGCTGCTGTCAAGGCCAGTTTTATTTTGGCAGAAGAGATCGCTAAATCAGCCCGGCCATTTACGGAGGGGGATTTCATCAAAAACTGCATGATTAAAGTTTGTGACGAAGTTTGCCCAGAAAAAAGGCAACTCTTTTTAAATGTGAGTCTGAGCAGAAACACCATTGCCGAGAGAGTAGACCAGTTGTCCATCAATCTAAAAGAGCAGCTTGTGAAAAAGGGAAAAGATTTTATTGCATATTCCTTGGCTGTGGATGAGAGCACCGACATTTCTGACATTGCCCAGTTGTCAATTTTCATCCGCGGAGTGGACTCCAACCTAAGCGTGACAGAGGAGTTTTTGGCTTTACGTCCTATGCATGGCACAACTACGGGGCATGATTTGTATGAAGAGGTGTCAAGATGTGTAAATGAGATGGAGCTGCCTTGGGAAAAACTCGTGGGTTTGACAACCGACGGAGCACCTGCGATGTGTGGACACAGGAGCGGACTGGTGGCGAAGATACGGGAAAAGATGCAAGAGGAAAACGCGACAGGTGAGCTGACAGCTTATCATTGTATCATACACCAGGAAGCGTTGTGCGGTAAAGCCTTGAAAATGGAGCATGTAATGAGCATCATCACGCGCACAGTTAACTTTATCAGAGCCAAAGGTTTGAATCACCGCCAGTTCAAGGCATTTCTGACGGAGTTAGAAACGGAGCATGGTGATTTGCCTTATCACACAGAGGTGCGATGGCTAAGCCAGGGAAAGGTGCTTCAAAGATGTTTCGAGCTTCGTGAGGAGATTTGTCTGTTCTTGGACAGCAAAGGGAAAGACACAACACAACTCCGAGACGAAATGTTTCTGTGTGAAATGGCTTTTCTGTGTGACATTACGAGTCATCTGAATGCAATAAACTTGCAGCTGCAGGGTCGGGATCGTGTCATCTCTGATATGTACAGTACAGTGAAGGCATTTAAAACCAAACTGACTCTGTGGGAGACGCAGATGCGGAAAGAAAATTTGAGCCACTTTCCCAGCTGCCAGACCATGAAAGAGAAGCTCTCTACCAGTGCGTTCCCGAGCACACAGTTGGCTGATAAAATAGGTATGCTTGCCGCTGACTTTCGACGCCGATTTGCTGACTTTGAAGCACAAAAAAGCAGGTTGGAACTGCTCGGTAACCCATTTGCTGTTGACGTGGAAAGCTCACCACCAAACCTCCAAATGGAGTTGATTGACCTCCAATGCAATGATGCACTGAGGGCAAAATATGCGGCAGTGGGTGCTGCGGAGTTCGCCCGTTTCCTCCCCGGCACAATGCCCCAGCTGCGCATCCAGGCTGCTCAAACGTTGTCTATGTTTGGCAGCACATACCTGTGTGAACAACTGTTTTCTTTGATGAACCTGAACAAAACATCACACAGAAGTCGACTTACTGCTGAACACCTCCACTCAATTCTGAGGATTTCTTCAGCTCAGAGCCTTACCCCGAACATTGATGAACTTGTGGAAAAGATGGGACACCACCAAGTATCACCCTCAACCTCAAACAAGTGAACATTACTGTGCAATCACATATTTAGAGTTTTTACTCAGTTCAAGTTTAAAAGTTAAAATTTAATATTTGTTTTCACTGCATGTTACTTCTCCTTAAACAAAGTGTTGTTTTTGATTAATAGATTTTTGCACTTTATTTTTTTGTATTTCAATCCAATTATATTTTAAAAATATTTCAGTTGAGTGGATGATAGAAAATTGCTATTATTGTTTTTTCTTTGAAGTAAATTTAGCCCACTTTTGCTAAAATAGAAAATATAGTCTACTGATGGTGCCTTGAATACCGGTTTCTTTCATTTAATGTTCATGTTATGGGGATATTTATATAAAGGAAATTTTGTCTTTTGTGTCTGTTGAAAATTAAAGATTACTGACAGAGCCATAAGAAAATATTGCTTTATTTATCTGATCATATTGTAATATATTTGTTAGGTTTTCAGTAGGTTCAATTAGGTTCACTAGACTATATGCGTCATTTAAAAATTTTTCAATGAACATTCGAACAGTCCGGCCCTCGTCTTGTAGCTGATTTTTTTATTTGGCCCTCCGTCCATTTGACTTTGACACCCCTGTTCTAGAAGGTTCTCCCATCTCCACAGAGGAACTGGGTTCATGGTCACCTCTATGACCAAGGCCCATCTCCCCTGATTGTTCAGTTTGGCCGGGTGCTCAGCTCTAGGAATAGTCTTTGTGGTTCCAAACTTCTTTCATTTAAGAATGATGGAGGCCACTGTATTCTTGAGGTCCTTCAATGCTGCAGAAATGTTTTGGTACCCTTCCCCAGATCTGTGCCTCGATACAATCCTGACCCGGAGCTCTACGGACAATTCCTTCAACCTCATGGCTTGGTTTTTGCTCTGACATGCACCTGTCAACTGTGGGACCTTATATAGACAGGAATGTGCCTTTCCAAATCATATCCAATCAATTGAAATGTACCACCTGAGCTCAATTTTGAGTCTCATAGCAAAGGGTCTGAATACTTTTGTAAATAAAATTTTATTTTTAATACATTTGCAAAGAATGTGAGAAGCAGAGTAGCAGAGGGTGTGAAAAGGAGAGGGTCGGGGCCCTCACTACAGTGGTTCTATCCTATTGATCCTGCTTGTGAACACTGTGATGATCCCTTCACACAACAAACCAAGCACTTTATAAATCCAGCCATCTGTTGCTTGGGAGCCTCGTTTAGGTTCACTTAGACAAAGCTTCTTTACCTTAGACAGACCATAGACAGAGGTCCTATTGTGTGGTATTGAGGTTGTGAGGTTAAGGTTCACTTCCCATAAATAGAGTTATATCCTACTGTGTCTGTTGCTTGAGAAGCCTTCTTAACGTTCAGTTAGACAAAGTTCATCTTCTTCAGAGAGAGAGAATGTGTTATTGAGGTTCGTCTCACAGAATACAGCGAGCTGGAGAGTCGTTAGAGAGAGGTTTGTTTCTTCACATCATTTTGAATAGATCCTATTGTGGTAAGTGGCAACTGGGATTTCTCCCCCAGGTGATGATGTCTCTCTGAGCTTTTACCTGATTGAGTGATTCATTGGATTGGTCTTACCTGTGATGAGCACCTTGGGGTGGTCCGTCTCGGAGAAGGACACGGAGTGGAAACTGGCGTCTGAGGTGACCTGGCGAGGTGAGAAGCTGATGCTCCGTACGGCCACTGTGATTGGCTGACAGCCACATCCTGGGCTCAGGAGGGCCTGCTTAGCCACCTTGCTGAATGCTCTGATAAAAGGCATCTTCACAGTCACCTAAAGAAGGAGGAAGAGGACAGTGTAAGGACCCTTCACCTGAATACTTTTCAAATAGGTAGAATGATTTTGTTGTCAAGGACTCAAACTTATGATTCTGTATACATTACCTATAATAATAATAATAATAATAATAATAATAATAAATGTCTTAGTTATTTTTCACTACAAGGTTGGTCATTGCCAGCTTGACTACGTCTAGGCCCAGGACAGGAAGCATTGAGACTTTCTGTCGTCGTGGCGACTAAGTGTCAATTATGCAGCAGCTGTGTCTCATGGCAGAGACACACTGTACAGTAGACATCCCCCCGGGGGGACTCAAGAGGTGCCAAGAAATGAGACGTGAAAAGAAGAACGGGACCACTAACCCCGGATTGGAATGAATGACGGAGCGCCTCGCTTGCTCAGCAACGTTGCTTCGTTTGGTCTGCGAAACACAGGCTCTCTCCTAAAAATAATAAAGGTCATTTATCCCCTTTGTAGTACACGTATTATTTATCTTTACCAGAGCCCGGTCAAAAGTATTGCATTGTGGGAATTGGGTGCCATTTTGGGACGAAGCAACAGTCTGACTACATAAATGACAGACCTGTCCTCATATTACAGTAGTCTAGGCTACCATTCTTGGCACGGTTTATTACAGCGTCTCAGACGTTGCCTAGGCTAACAGTAATTTGAGTAACTTGGAGAGGGGAAGGGAGGAGGGGGGGGGAGGAAAGTTAGAAAATGGATCTCTTCCTAGATGTTATTATTCCTTCATTCTCTCGGTGAAAATAGGCTTTCCGTCATTAAAGAGTTGTCATTCTATACAAATGTATTTTAAAAAATATATTAAAAAATAATGAATTAACACTGACGATGGAACTTACTACACATTGTGTTCTAAGCCCGTTTACTTTTGTGAGCTGGCAATGTGTACACACGTGAGACAGAGCATATTATCAAACAAAAACAACACCCATCATCCATCCATCATCCATCCATCATCCACCCATCATCCATCCATCATCCACCCATCATCCACCCATCATCCACCCATCATCCACCCATCATCCACCCATCATCCATCCATCATCCATCCATCATCCATCCAACATCCACCCCTCATCCACCCATCATCCATCCATCATCCACCAACATCACGTCTATCATACTGTGTGGACATCCGTCATTCAATCATTCACACGTCTAATTATTGCTCTAAAGAAAAAACATTTACCTTAACGTCGGATAAAGCTTCTGAAAGAAATTAAAAGTGAACTTAAGTAACCTTATGATAGTGTCTCTCTCTCCCCCCTCCCCTCCCCCTCGCTCTATTACCCAATCAGGGAACAGAGGAGTTGATATGAGGGTGGATGAAAATAGTGCCAGACAGACAGTCTGTAGCTGAATGGTGACATTAGCTACAAGCTGTTCCAAGGTTTGCCAGGAGCAGCAGATAAGACACATATGAAATGATTTTAGGGCACTGGGTTTAAAATGTTCCCCACTCTCAGAACTGACTTCTACGTGAACTGGGCCATATGAACTAATGTAGGCTGGCGTAGGCCTACTCTATAGGCCCGTAGTCACATGAGTGATGCAGCTATAGTACTGTAAGGTACTGTAATATCACAGCAGTAGGCTAGGTCAGTTCAGCAGTAGACTATACTCCAGGCCTACTGTACTGTACTGTTCAGCAGTAGACTACACTCCAGGCCTACTGTACTGTTCAGCAGTAGACTACACTCCAGGCCTACTGTCAGATAGAAAATAATCACGGGCAGTTGTTCATTTATTTTTAGCTTAGTAATTGTTCTTAGCTTATCCAAGTCATTAATCAAATGTATCGAAGGCTGTTCATTTGGTTATGTGTCTGCAATAAATCTTCAAACAGATAGCCACACAGTCATTGGCCTCAGAGGGATTTTTACGACAGTTACTAACGTATGAAACCGATTTTAGACACTGACCCAATTCCTCTTTTAAAAATGAGCTCCCTCGTCAATCACCATGTGTTGAGCCAAAACCAAGATGATGCTCCAAAACCAAGATGATGCGCCAACACACCAAGATGATGCGCCAAAACCAAGATGATGCGCCAACACACCAAGATGATGCGCCAACACACCAAGATGATGCGCCAACACACCAAGATGATGCGCCAACACACCAAGATGATGCGCCAACACCCCAAGATGATGCGCCAACACCCCAAGATGATGCGCCAACACCCCAAGATGATGCGCCAACACCCCAAGATGATGAGCCAACACCCCCAAGATGATGAGCCAACACCCCCAAGATGATGAGCCAACACCCCCAAGATGATGAGCCAACACCCCCAAGATGATGAGCCAACACCCCGAGATGATGAGCCAACACCCCGAGATGATGAGCCAACACCCCGAGATGATGAGCCAACACCCCGAGATGATGAGCCAACACCCCGAGATGATGAGCCAACACCCGAGATGATGAGCCAACACCCCAAGATGATGAGCCAACACCCCAAGATGATGAGCCAACACCCCAAGATGATGAGCCAACACCCCAAGATGATGAGCCAAAACCAAGATGATGAGCCAACATTGTTTGACTCTCACATCATGTCTTCCTAAAGTGCTTACATAATTTCCTTGGGCTCCGCTTAAATGTTTGTTTTAATTTGGCTAGTCCAGTCAGTGGCCTATTTAATCTGGGTATGGGTGGCATGATATATCAAATATAGATTCAGATTCACATGGTGATTGATGAGGGAGCTAATTTTTAAGAATCTGATATATATATATAATTCATTTTAAAAAGGTTGTTGCTCTATCATGTGGCTATTTTAGTACGTCTGCTAAATTATATTACTGCTTTAGCAATCTTGTCTTGGCTATATTCCCGGAGAGATGACAGCTTTCTCGCTCCTCCTCATTCCATATGCTGATCCTCATCATTTAACAAGGTTTGTAACCGCAGCACGTCTCTCTCTATAGGCCCAGACAATGCTTTTTTTTTTTTTTTGCAGAATCACGATGATGTTCCATTTCTGCCTCTTCCTTAAATCAAAGGGAGCTTCCGGTCCTGTGCCCCTAATGTTTCAATTGACCGCGTTGCCTCTTTTATGATTAAATAATTGAATCATCCTACTCGACACAGTTCATTTTAATGTACACGGTGTCCTGGGACCGATTGGAGTGTACATAGTAATATTATATGCCAAAACCTATCCAACCTCTGGTGTACCAAACAAAGGTCAGGAACATGCCACATAATGAATGGATCTAGGCTCAAACACATGGGATTATTCCGTTCTCGTTGCATCAGGATATTATACTGGCAGTAGGATCGCGGAGTCTCTCTTTTTTTTTTTTTTGCCACTCTGCAAAGACAAGCTAAACGTTGCATTTGCAACCACATTTTTAATTAGATGTTATATCTCCTGTATGTTTTCCCATTTGCTTAAAATACATGTTGCTCAAATGATAGGTGTGCCAACAGTAGAACCAATCTGAGTGTATAGGCTATATAACTAGATTGGCGACAGTCTTTAAAAATATACATCCCAATTTGCGTCTGTAATAAACAACTAAATTCTCTCATTAGATAATTCTCCATTCTTCTGCTTAAGAAATTTGAGTAAAATCCCGATTCACTTTACAGAAAACATTCGTTTTCACTCAATGAATTCCAATGAATAATGATTTACTCACCAGATAATTAGCTGGGTGATCTTTATAAAACTCGGAAGATACGAGTGTCCCTTGTTTCTTGGCGCCTTGGTTAGTTACAGAGAAAGGATGTTTGTCTTTAATAGCTGGTGAAGCTGACGACACGTTCCGTCTTCTTGAAGGATTGCATCAGCCCCAGACATGAGGGTTATATATCAGCAGGAGCCATCTGGGTTCAACACAACCCGGCTTCCTCTCTGATTGGCAGAGCCTCGGAGGTGTGGTTCCTCTGTCGCATACACGTGGTAACCTATCTTTTTATTTATTTATTTATTTATTATTTAACCTTTATTTAACTAGGCAAGTCAGTTAAGAACAAATTCTTATTTTACAATGACGGCCTACCAAAAGACAAAAGGCCTCATGCCGGGACTGGGGCTCGGATAAAAAAATAAAAAATAAATAAAAAAAATAAAAAAATAAATATATATATATATATATTTATATATATATATATATATATATTTATATATATATATATAAGACAAAAACACACATCATGACAAAAGAGACACCACAGCACGACATAAGCAGTGACCTAAGACAACAACACAGCATGGCAGCAACACATCATGGTAGCAGCACAAAACATGGTACAAACATTATTCGGCCCAGACAACAGCACAAAGGGCAAGACGGTAGAGACAACAATACCTCACACAAAGCAGCCACAGCTGTCAGTAAGAGTCCATGATGGAGTCTTTGAACTGTCCAGTCTGAGTGTTTGTTGCAGATCGTTCCAGTCGCTAGCTGCAGCAAACTGAAAAGACGAGCGAACCAGGGATGTGTGTGCTTTGGGGACCTTTAACAGAATGTGACCGGCAGAACGGGTGTTGTATGTGGAGGATGAGGGCTGCAGTAGGTATCTCAGATAAGGGGGAGTGAGGCCTAAGAGGGTTTTATAAATAATCATCAACGAGTGTGTCTTGCGACGGGTATACAGAGATGACCAGTTTACAGAGGAGTATAGAGTGCAGTGATGTGTCCTATAAGGAGCATTGGTGGCAAATCTGATGGCCGAATGGTAAAGAACCTCTAGCCGCTCGAGAGCACCCTTACCTGCCGTCCAATTATTATTATTTTTAACCAGGTAGGCCAGTTGAGAACAAGTTCTCATTTACAACTGCGACCTGGCCAAGATAAGTTTCCTGACTGGTTAAACAGAATGTTTTTGGAACTTTCTGTGAACAGAAGTGAACATTTTGCCTGTTCTGGGAACTTAACTTTTTTGGTTGATGGGAGGTTCTGAGAATGCTTTACTATGGTTCCAGGGAGGTTCTGAGAATGTTTTACTATGGTTCCAGGGAGGTTCTGAGAACGTTTTACTATGGTTCCAGGGAGGTTCTGAGAACGTTTTACTATGGTTCCAGGGAGGTTCTGAGAACGTTTTACTATGGTTCCAGAGAGGTTCTGAGAATGTTTTACTATGGTTCCAGGGAGGTTCTGAGAACGTTTTACTATGGTTCCAGAGAGGTTCTGAGAATGTTTTACTATGATTCCAGAGAGGTTCTGAGAATGTTTTACTATGGTTCCAGGAAGGTTCTGAGAACGTTTTACTATGGTTCCAGAGAGGTTCTGAGAAAGTTTTACTATGGTTCCAGAGAGGTTCTGAGAACGTTTTACTATGGTTCCCTGAAAGTTTTTACTGGGACGTTTTATTAATGTTATTTTGTTTATGAAAATTATTGGTTATTTGGAGATTTTCTAATAACTTTCTTCAAAACTTTCACTTGAATGTTTCAATAATACTTTTAATAACACTGTTTTATAACTCCAAGGACAGATAGGACACAAGGGAATTAATGTGCTTGGCATTAATCATGCAAACACATTACTTTTTTTTAAATTATGGCACGGCATCAGTGAGTTTAAAATCTACAATCTTCTGTTCTCTATCCATGGAATTAGTCCACTGTGCCACCAGGATGGAGCTAGCAGGCCATGTTTTTTCTTTATTTTTTACTCATACGAAGCTGTTCATTTTAGTCTATTCAAACAGACCCCATTTCAAAGGAAACAAATTCTTAAAAAGAGTTGTTGTGGCCAATTAGTGGTGCAGCCAACACACCTGAACACACTTAACAAGATAGAGGCCAGAGAGAGTTTTGTTGACTCTGAGAACGGAATGTACATGTTTTTAAATAACATTCTTAGAATGTTCTGTGAACGTTACTAATATTTTATTGTGGTTTACATGGAACGTTTTCCTAATGTTCTCAGAACATGACTTGAGGTGTGTTCGTAAATTCAATCTGGAGTGCCAGAGTGTGCTGAGAGTGAACTATTTGAGAACATTCCCAATGTCAAACCAGTTGGAGAACGTTCCTAAAACATTACCAAAATTTTAACTAAACGTAACCATGTTTGAACTTTTAGGAAACGTTCTGTTAAAGCAAGAAAATACCAAGTTCCTTAAAATGTGCTGAGAATGTTCCAAAGCAACTATCCTGCACCATTCCCAGAAAGTTGTGGGAAGGTTGTGTACAAAATAACCATAGGACAACCACGTTTCCCACCGAGCTCTAAGGAATATATGGTTCTCAGAACGTTAAGTGCTAGCTGGGAGAGGTGGCTGGTGCCAGTGGAGAGCTGAGACCACTCCCACCAGAAGCCACCCACTGGAGAGAGCCTCCTCCCAGCAATGGAGTGTTCTGACACACTGGCATGTTGACTGAGGCAGCCGACTTGTGCCTCACATGAAGCCCCCCCCCCCCCCTTGTCCTAAATACTGTGTGCCAGTGGTACAGTAGTAGGGAGGTATGCAATAGGTCTTGGTGAGGAGGGGAGGAGAAAGCAATGCCTTGTGGGCTTTGAGATTCATTGCCCTGAAGCAACTTGATTGGTCTTTTATTATACAGTAATGACTATTTATTAGTGAACTAATCTGAAGTCAGACGTAGGCTAATTGGGTCTGTTTCTGCTCTCTCTGTGGAAAATGGAGTAGTCAAAAGCACAGACAGGTCTGGGACCAGGCTGGGCTAATTGAGGTAGGAGGTGATTGTCTATCAGTGTCCTCTTGTTCAAGAAAAAGGCATTGTTGTTGTGTGTGTGTGTTGAGACAGAAGTGAAATCTGAAAAAAAGTGAATATTGTCTAATTTCTTTTTTAAAAGCCTACTAAACATTTGGGAAGACAAATTGCTAACTCAGAAACGTCCGGCTTCATGGGCTTTTCACGGGTCTAGGGTTTACCGGGAGAATGGTGTGACAAACACAAAACATCCAGTCAGCTTCAGTCCTGTGGGTGAAAAACAGCTCGTTGATGAAAGGTCAAAGGACTAGGACAAGAATCATGGAAGCTAACAGGCCCGGCTACAAACAGGCAAATAACGGCGCAGTACAACAGTGGTGTGCAGAACGACATCTCGGAACACACAACCCTGTCTGTCCTCGTCACGGATGGGCTATTGCAGCAGAGGACCACACTGGGTTCCAATCCTATCAGCTAAAAACAAGAAGCCGCTCCAGTGGGCACGTCATCACCATCGCCTGATCCTGTTGCGTCAGTATTTGTCGTAAACAGCATGAGTCCATGGACCCGTCCTGCCTGGTGTCAACGGTACAGGCTGGTGGTGTAATGGTGTGGGGAATATTTTCCTGCCACACGTCATGTCCCTTGATACTAATTGAGCAATGTTTCTATGCGCTGAAGAATTCAGGCTGTTCATTTTTAATTGTATTTTAGTAATTTAGCAGACGCTCTTATCCAGAGCGACTTACAGTAGTGAGCCCATACAAATCAAATCAAATGTATTTATATAGCCCTTCGTACATCAGCTGATATCTCAAAGTGCTGTACAGAAACCCAGCCTAAAACCCCAAACAGCAAGCAATGCAGGTGTAGAAGCACGGTGGCTAGGAAAAACTCCCTAGAAAGGCCAAAACCTAGGAAGAAACCTAGATTTTCTTACTGGTCCCCGATGGGAATTGAACCGACAACCCTTGCATTGCAAATGCTTAACTGAGCCACACGGGCAAAAGGGGGAGTTTGAACCCAGTTCTAGATGGGTGTACCTAATATACTGGCCACTGAGTGTAGAGATGCCACACAAAAATCTGTCGTTCTGCCCCTGACCAAGGCAGTTAACCCACTGTTCCTAGGTCGTCATTGAAAATGAAGAATTTGTTCTTGACCGTCTTGCCTAGTTAAATAAAAAAATATATATTGTTCATTTACGTGTAAATGATTAACATATACACCTAAATAATCTGCTATACAATATGCAGTACGGAAAACACTGGAGAGATAGAGTAACTGTATTCAAAGTCAATGTTGTCTACTGTCTGACCATGTTCTGTCCCACTGTTCAGCAGCCTGGTAATAACTACTGTCTGACCATGTTCTGTCCCACTGTTCAGCAGCCTGGTAATAACTACTGTCTGACCATGTTCTGTCCCACTGTTCAGCAGCCTGGTAATAACTACTGTCTGACCATGTTCTGTCCCACTGTTCAGCAGCCTGGTAATAACTACTGTCTGACCATGTTCTGTCCCACTGTTCAGCAGCCTGGTAATAACTACTGTCTGACCATGTTCTGTCCCACTGTTCAGCAGCCTGGTAATAACTACTGTCTGACCATGTTCTGTCCCACTGTTCAGCAGCCTGGTAATAACTACTGTCTGACCATGTTCTGTCCCACTGTTCAGCAGCCTGGTAATAACTACTGTCTGACCATGTTCTGTCCCACTGTTCAGCAGCCTGGTAATAACTACTGTCTGACCATGTTCTGTCCCACTGTTCAGCAGCCTGGTAATAATAGTTTGCTTCAGTTGTCAATAGTTGTCCTCTTAACTTTGAACATCCAATCCATTCCCATCCTGTTATTAGGCCTACAGAGAGAACTACATCCTGTTATTAGTCCTACAGAGAGAACTACATCCTGTTATTAGGCCTACAGAGAGATCTACATCCTGTTATTAGGCCTACAGAGAGATCTACATCCTGTTATTAGGCCTACAGAGAGAACTACATCCTGTTATTAGTCCTACAGAGAGATCTACATCCTGTTATTAGGCCTACAGAGAGAACTACATCCTGTTATTAGGCCTACAGAGAGAACTACATCCTGTTATTAGGCCTACAGAGAGATCTACATCCTGTTATTAGGCCTACAGAGAGAACTACATCCTGTTATTAGGCCTACAGAGAGAACTACATCCTGTTATTAGGCCTACAGAGAGAACTACATCCTGTTATTAGGCCTACAGAGAGAACTACATCCTGTTATTAGGCCTACAGAGAGAACTTTCGTTTTGACTTTGAGGTGTGTTTGTATTAGAGGAGCGGCGGTCAGGGCCAAACAGGAAGTGATCAGAGGGCATGGCTAAACAGGAAGTAACCAGAGGGCAGGGCCAAACAGGAAGTGACCAGAAGGCAGGGCCAAACAGGAAGTGACCAGAAGGCAGGGCCAAACAGGAAGTGACCAGTGGGCAGGGCCAAACAGGAAGTGACCAGAAGGCAGGGCCAAACAGGAAGTGACCAGTGGGCAGGGCCAAACAGGAAGTGACCAGAGGGCAGGATCATCACTCAGCTGACCTGTGATTGGTTGACAGGTGCACCCCCGTCCCGTCCGTCATCAGGGGTCACCTCCCTAATGGAACTCTATCCCCTACGAAAATAAAATAAAATCCTATGTGTTTCATTCACATATTTAGCCGATGTTATTGAGGGTGTAGCAAAATGTTTTTGTTCCTAGCTCCAACAGCTCAGTAATATCTAACAATACACAACAATACAAACAAATCTAAACGTAAAAGAACGGAATTAAAATATATTAATATTAGATCGATCAATGTCGGAGTGGCATTGACTAAAACACAGCAGAATACAATACAGTATATACATATGAGATGAGTAAAGCAGTATGTAAACATTATTAAAATAACCAGTAATTCCATGTACATATACTCTACAGTTCAAAAGTTTGGGGTCACTTAGAAATATCCTTGTTTTTTGAAAAAATAAAGCCCATTTTTTGTAGATTAAAATAACATCAAATCGATCAGAAATACAGTGTATACATTGTTAATGTTGTAAATTACTATTGTAGCTGGAAACGGCTGATTTTTAATGGAATATCAGTCCTGTGTTCCAATGGCACGTTGTGTTAGCAAATCCAAGTTTATCATTTTAAAAGGCTAATTGATCATTAGAAAACAATTTTGCAATTATGTTGGCACGGCTGAAAACTGTTGTTTGGCAGCTTCATTAAATAGTACCCGCAAAACACCAGTCTCAACGTCAACAGTGAAGAGGCGTCTCCGGGATAGGCAGAGTTGCAAAGAAAGAGCCATATCTCAGACTGGCCAATAAAAATAAAAGATTAAGATGGGAAAAAGAACACAGACACTGGACAGAGGAACTCTGCCTAGAAGGTCAGCAAAAATAAAAACATAACCACATAACGCAATTTTTTGTCTTTAAAAAAAAACATGAATTGAACGAAGTAATTCCCCTCAATACGCTCTGGACATTTCATGACTCTCATAGGCCAATAACATTTATTCAAAATAGCTTCTGAAGTTTATTAATTATACGTTTGTTAATAGTTAAATGGTAGTTTTTCGTTTTGGAGATACAGAGTTTTATTTCAACAGAGATAATGATGTTTTATTTGTTCAACATTTAATTATTCAATTCTCCCGATTTTTGTAATGTAATAAATCATAAGTTAGTGTAATCGACATCGCTTTCATAAATCATATTAAACATTTTGTTCACAACTAAATCTACATTGCAAAGTGGTCAGTGTGTGACCATGGCTACTAGTCTTTGATCACTGTGTGTGTGTGTGTGTGTGTGTGTGTTTACTAAAATGGTATTTCCTTCAGTCAGTGTGTGTACATAACGCAGCTACTGGCACGTGTTGCCATGGTTACTCAGGCTAGTGCTATAGAGTCTCCTTACATCAATAAGAACCTCATTCATAATCTGTTTTAGGTGTGTGTGTGTCTATTTTTTAATTTTTTTAAACATGTGGGCTGGTGGGGTTACTAAGGTTACACAGGTTTGGTAGCTGCTGGCTGTACAGGCAGGTGACTGGGGTTATAGCATGAGGAACATATAGGTAACTACCAAACTAATGGAAACACTTGAGTAAATGAGGAATACAAAGTTTATTGAATGTAGGTGCTTCCACACAGGTGTGGTTTCTGAGTTAATTAAGAAATGAACATCCCATCATGCATAGGGTCATGTGTAAAAAATGCTGGGCAGGCCATTATTTTTGCTGCCATGGCTACGCCCCCATAGGATGGATAATGCCCCCATCCACAGGGTACTGAACGGTTCGATGAGCATGAAAACGATGTTAACCATACGCCATGGCCGTCTCAGTCAACAGATCTCAACCCAATTGAACATTTATTTGAGATTATTATTTGAGATTCTAGAGCCGCGCCTGAGACAGCGTTTTCCACCACCACGCGCCTGTCACGACTTCTGCCCGAAGTCATTGCCTCTCCTTGTTCGGGGGGGTGCTCGGCGTTCCACGTCACCGGCCTTCTAGCCATCGTTGATCCATTTTTTTCATTTTCCATTGGTTTTTGTCTTGTCTTCCCACACACCTGTTTTCAATCCCATTCATTACCCGTTGTGTATTTAACCCTCTGTTTCCCCTCATGTCTTTGTCAGAGATTGTTTTATTGCCGGTGTTGTTTATTTGTTGTGTTGGTGCGCGACGGGCCCTCGTACCCATGTTTGATCATGTCTGTACTTTTAGTGTGGACATTTATTAAAAGACTCCATTTACACTCCGTTTTGACTCGCCTGACTTCCGCACCGACAATACACACGACGACGCTGACAGCGCCTGTGTTTTTCCACCACCATTAACAAAACACCAAAATGATGGAATTTCTCAGGGAAGAACGGTGTCACGTCCCTCCAATAGAGTTCCAGACACTTGTAGAATCCATGCCAAGGTGCATTGAAGCTGATCGTGGTGGTTTATTACTCGTTTATTAAGACTCTGTTGGTGTATCCTTTATTTGTATTTACCTGTATCTATAAATATAGATGGGCTGGGGCGGTGGGCTTTTAGAGAAACTCTTGTTTCTTCGTCTTTCTTTCTGTCTCCCTCTCTCTCTCTCTCTTTTCTCCCTGTCCAGAAATGTTTAATTTTCAGGTTGTTTCTGGACAAGGACATAGTGTAGCCGCTATGAATGGTGATCAGTGTTTACCGCTATATCACTGGTTACCACTCCACTGTCTCTCCTCTATGGTGTCTGCAGTAGAGGGGTCCTCAGTTTTCAGCTTTTTCTCCTGAGTACTTTAATCTGCAGTGTTTTTGTTGTACTCTTTGAAAGAGACAGAGGTACACAGAGAGAGACATACACACAGAGAGAGAGAGAGAGAAACAGACAGTGAGAGACATACACACAGAGAGAGAGAGCGAGAGAACAGAGGTACACAGAAACAGACAGTGAGAGACATACAAAGAGAGAGAGAGCAATTTTTTATTTTACCTTTATTTAACTAGGCAAGTCAGTTAAGAACAAATTCTTATTTTCAATGACGACCTAGTGGGGAACAGTGGGTTAACTGCCTGTTCAGGGGCAGAATGACAGATTTGTACCTTGTCAGCTCGGGGATTTGAACTTGCAACCTTCCGGTTACGAGTCCAACGCTTTAACCACTAGGCTAGGGACAGAGTGAGAGACAGACAGACAGACAGAAAGAGAGAGAGAGAGAGAGAGAGACAGCATGAGAGACAGAAGGAGATACAGTGACAGACAGACAGACAGACAGACAGACAGACAGACAGAGGGGTTAGTTGACACTGAAGGGTTGATCCCGTATGCTCCCTGTGAAACGTAACACCTAGAGAGTGAGAGAGTGAAAGGGAATATATCAATGGAGGCTCCTCCTCAGATGAAGAGGAGGACCATCCTAAAAATAGTGAAACATAAAAAAAGTTATCCTTTTTAGATAAAACTTTACTAAATATATTCACGTCACCAAATAACTGATTAAAACACACTGTTTTGCAATGAAGATCTACAGTAGCCTCAACAGCACTCTGTAGGGTAGCACCATTGTGTAGCCGGAGGACAGCTAGTTTCAGTCCTCCTCCGGGTACATTGACTTCAATACAAAACGTAGGAGACTCATGGTTCTCATCCCCTTCCATAGACTTACACAGTAATTATGACAACTTCCGGAGGATGTCCTCTAATCTATCAGAGCTCTTGCAACATGAACCTACATGTTGTCCACCCAATCAAAGGATCAGATAATTAATCTAGTACTGAAAGCATAAGCTACAGCTACCTAGAACTGAAGTGTATAAAATGTGGTGAGTAGTTGACACTGAGAGAAAGACAATAGTTGAATAGTTTTGAACAAATTAATTTCTAAAACAAATAAGGAGAAGAAGCATAAAGTTATATTTCTTTGTATTTTTTTTCATCTTCACTTACTTAGCTAGCTAATGCAGCTAGCTATTTTAGCCTACTCAAAAACCTCACTCAAACAGAGAGGAATGCTATTTATGTTAGCTAGCTGGCTAAGGCTATACAACACTGGAACTCTTGCAAGTCAAGGTAAGGCTTTCAGTGTTATTGCTAAACTGCTTGCTGTACACTGTACTGCGTGATTGTAGCGGGTTTATTAACACATTATTTCTAGTACATTGACTTTGACGTTAGCTAATATGGTGATAACGATGTAGGCCGTGTGTAGCGGTTAGCGGTTACGGTATGAAGGTTTGGCTTGGAGAGGTTTTTTATCCTGGTCACTTTCAGCTGTTGTGTTGTGTACTGAAGTCCACAAGCAAAGGGAAAAGGTGAGAGGAAGAGAGAGCTTAGATGTGAGAAGGAATACAATGTGGCTGCTTTGAAAGTGAACTGTGTTTCACTGATCAGGGGTGTATTCATTCTGCTGACACTTTTGAAAAACTTTCCTTTAACGGAAGCAAAGAGAACGAAATAGGGATAAACATACCTGAATTTGTCCAATAGATTCTCTTGTTTGCAACTGTTGGACTAATTATTACATCCTAGATCAGCTAGATGCAGGCAAGAGTGGGCAAGGCGGTATTGAACGTGTCACTGTCTGTCACCTCAAATTTTTCTCTCGACCTGTGTGCACCTACATTATGAACTTTCATTCATAGGCTTTCATTAGCTAGGCTAGGTTGTAGCAACCTCATGATGGGTACAGGGAACATTCTAGTATCATGTAGCAGCCTAAACCTATCACTGTTACATTGAACTGGGTAAATATGAATGACAGTAACCTAAACCTATCACTGTTACATTGAACTGGGTGAATATGAATGACAGTAACCTAAACCTATCACTGTTACATTGAACTGGGTGAATGGAATATGAATGACAGTAACCTAAACCCATCACTGTTACATTGAACTGGGTGAATATGAATGACAGTAACCTAAACCTATCACTGTTACATTGAACTGGGTGAATATGAATGACAGTAACCTAAACCTATCACTGTTACATTGAACTGGGTGAATGGAATATGAATGTCAGTCATCCCAATATGCTGTAATAGAAAGAAGGCCATGCTCGTAAATAAATATAAATGTCTTCCCAAATATTAAATGACACCAACCACCACTGGAATATCTCTTCTGGTTCCTGTTTTAGTGGGTCTTTAGGGGGATACGGTGTGGATGGAATGTACCATACAATAAGGAGGTACAGTAGCTGGCCACTTCAGATGGCACATTTTTCCAATAAGTATTTCATCCGGCACTAAGTAGCTGTCATATTTTGCTAACAACAGAGTCTCTTTTTCATTTGTCTTTGAAAATGAGGGTCCTGTCCATTTTGTTCCAGAATTGTAGACACGGGATACGCAAGAGTTCTGACTCCTTCAGAGACTTTGATGGTAGAACAACCGGACATGTTAAAACAAATCTTTAAATAGATTTGACACTATTTTACACTATTTTACTCTATTTTACACTATTTTACAATATTTTACTATATTTTACACTGTTACACTATTTTACACTAGTTTACTCTATTTTACACTATTTTACTCTATTTTACACTATTTTACTATATTTTACTCTATTTTACACTATTTTACTATATTTTACACTGTTACACTATTTTACACTGTTACACTATTTTACACTATTTTACACTATTTTACTCTATTTTACACTATTTTACTCTATTTTACACTATTTTACACTATTTTACTATATTTTACACTGTTACACTATTTTACACTATTTTACTCTATTTTACACTATTTTACTCTATTTTACTATATTTTACACTATTTTACTCTATTGTACACTATTTTACAATATTTTACTCTATTTTACTCTGTTTTACTATATTTTACACTGTTACACTATTTTACACTATTTTACTCCATTTTACACTATTTTACACTATTTTACACTATTTTATTCTATTTTACAATAGTTTACTCTATTTTACTATATTTTACACTATTTTACACTATTTTACACTATTTTACTCTATTTTACACTATTTTACTCTATTTTACACTATTCTACTACATTTTACACTATTTTACACTATTCTACACTATTCTACTATATTTTACACTATTTTACACTATTTTACAATATTTTACTCTATTCTACTATATTTTACACTATTTTACACCATTTTACACTATTCTACTATATTTTACTATATTTTACACTATTTGACACTATTTGACACTATTTTACACAATTTTACACAATTTTACACAATTTTACTATATTTTACACTATTTTACACTATTTTACTATATTTTACACAGTTTTACTATATTTTACTGTATTTTACACTATTTTACTCTATTTTACACTATTTTACACTATTTTACTATATTTTACTCTATTTTACACTATTCTACTATATTTTACACTATTTTACACTATTTTACACTATTCTACTATATTTTACACTATTTTACACTATTTTACACTATTTTACTATATTTTACACTATTCTACTATATTTTACTATATTTTACACTATTTTACTCTATTTTACACAATTTTACACAATTTTACTATATTCTAAAGTCATAGATTCAGGAGTGGAACTGGAACCAGCCGGGTTTAGGAATGGATCTCTTATGACCAGGCTAATAACCCCGTCCAATTAATGTCGATCGGACTAAAAGGGAAAATCAGAGAAAGAGAAAATAAGAAAAAGTAAACATCTGACATTAGGAAATTAGGATTATTTCCTTTCCTGTGAAAAGGATGTTTAATTATCATCTACTCTGTCCTGTCTTGTATGAGTCTGAACGGCAGTAAAATAACTCAGGGCTGAGATTAGTGGTTGCTTACAGCTGTCCGTCAATGTGCTTGACTAGCATTTAGCCTGTGGCGTCATGGCTACTCAGGTGACAGTGAGTGAGGATACCTAGGGTGCAATAACTCCTATAATAAGCCAGCCATGCAGGACACTTTGGAGGGGCCAGGTAGAGTCGACATGCCAAAGATAGCTACCATCACAGCTATGGAGAGAATGTGTGGTGTGTAATTCAGTGATATCTGATAACCCATATGAGTATCATAATTCAGTGATATCTGATAACCCATATGAGTATCGTAATTCAGTGATATCTGATAACCCATATGAGTAAGCCAATCATATGAGCACCGTAACACGGTCATATAAGCTTTGTAAGCTGGTCACATGGGCTTCTTAAGCCAATCACATGAGCTTCATAACCTGGTCACATGGGCTTCCTAAGCCAACCATATGAGCTTCATCTGTGTTTGTAACTATAGGTTGACGCTGGTGCTAGTGATGGGCATTCCGGTTCGTTTCAGGGAGCAGGCTCGTCCTGCTCAACTCACCAAGAAAGAGCCTGCTCTTTTGACTCCCAAACGGATCTTTAAAAAATATGTTTTATATTTTTTAAAGTCAAACAGTTTGCGATAGTTTGACTCTGATTGGTGTTAAAACATTTCTAATTAAATTATTAAATGAAATGATACACTACCTTTAACCACAATGTATTTAAAAATGCATTGGTTTGTTATGAAAAAGAATGCTATTAAACATTTGCATTTAAAGTATAACTGTTTAATGTATATAAACAAAGTGCTTATAAATGTAACAATTCAAAACGAATACAATCTGAACAACATAATAATAGAACATTGCACCATATCAAAGAAAAATAAATAACAACGTGAAAAACTGCAGCATCCCACTTAAAACATTCAACTGGTCCCTCTTTTCTCTCTCTTCTTTATTGCCATGTTATAACCAGCAGCACACAGCAACGCTGAACATATTTTGCTTTTACGAGAGATTTGCATTCAGAAATGCAAACTGCCTCACTTTCGAGGGGCTGATGCGGTTTCTTCTCACAGTAATTATTTGTCCCGTTTTTCGAGAAGATCCTGTCAGAGGGAACGGATGTGGCCACTATGCAAAGTCTCCCTGTAGTGACTTTAGTAAGCCGTGGGTAGACAGAGGCCTTGTTCTTCCACCCGCTCAGAGGATCAGCAGATCTTTGGGACGGACTCCTCCAAATAGGATCGGACCTCCATTATGGCATCTGCTTAGGGATTCCTTCCTGCTGCATGCCCAGTTGCTCTCTCGTCAAACAACATCCATTTGTTCGTTGAATTAGTTAATTATATTAATTTAAATCTTTTTATTATTAATATCTTCATTTTAAAAATATTTGTATAAACAGATTCGGCTCTTCTGATATGCGAGCAGGCTCCCAACGTTCACCTACAAGAGCCGGCTCTTAGCGCCGACTCGTTCGCGATCTAGCTGGTGTTGTTTGTGAACATTTCTGTAAAAAAAATTTTTTTTTTAATGTTATGCCTCAGAGTGAAAACTTTTTTGACAGGCTCTGGTCATAGGTAGTGCACTAAATAGAGAATAGGATGTCCTGTTGGACGTAATTTACTGGGTTTGTCCATTCGTCTGATTCAGTGGTTTCAAAACGCAGAGCTGCGCTTCAGACAACCCTTGCGCTTCAGACAATCGCTCTATCATTCCACATGAACTATACTGCCCCCTCTTGGTGAAGATATGTAATGGACACACTGTGGCGGAGTGGTGAAATACTGGGAGAAGACATGGAGGAAGAGACCAAGAGGGAAAACAAGGCACAAAAAGATGGTAACCAGAGAGGTGGAGGAAGTGGAGAAGAAGAAGGAGGAGGAGAAAGAGAGTGAACGCTCTAAGAGAGAGAAAGGACAAGAGAGGGAAGGAGAGGAGTGCAAGACAAGAGGAAAGGGAGTGCCTTCGCTGGAATAGAGGTTAGAGGGTAGGATAAGTTTCACGTTTTATTAGTCGTATCTACGGGATACGTATGGTATACATTGTCCAACAAAAATGCTTACTGGCAGGGTCCTTCTCGACAACAACAATAAGAAACAATAAAAGATAAGATTACGAACAACAAAGTAAATTAGCAGTAGAATACAATAATTTTTTTAGCACAAGTATAACACAGGAAGGAACGATACACCTGTTTTGGGGAAGGGGGAAGGGATACAGGCTGGGTGTAATTTCAATCATAGAAATATGATTCATAGAACAGACCTATCCATTCAGACCACTGCATTTTAAGCTGATACACCATTGAAATTTAAGTTGAATTTAATTTTATTATTTTTTTTTACTTCTAATTACTACCAACAAAGATGGCCGCCGGTCCTCCCACTGTTGAATGTCAACTTAAATGATCGCGCCCTATTCTATTCTATATACAGTATATTTCTACGATTTCAATCAGTATCCTACGGAGGAGGATTGACGGGTATAATTTAAAACAACAGATATTTCCCATTCAAGTCAGCAATTCTCTCGTCTTTGTTGTGCCCCAATAACATGACACCCTGTAATCAAGAGAATGTCACCGTCTCAAACGATGAAGGTCACAAACACCTCAGATGATGTAAAATAGCGTCTAAGCTACAACATTGATGTTAAAGGTTTTATTAAAAAAAACAAAAAAACATGGGTGGGATACGGTGGGGTAAGGTGGGGTAAGGTGGGATACGGTGGGGTAAGGTGGGATACGGTGGGGTAAGGTGGGATACGGTGGGGTAAGGTGGGATACGGTGGGGTAAGGTGGGATACGGTGGGGTAAGGTGGGATACGGTGGGGTAAGGTGGGATACGGTGGGGTAAGGTGGGGTAAGGTGGGGTAAGGTGGGATACGGTGGGGTAAGGTGGGATAAGGTGGGATACGGTGGGGTAAGGTGGGGTAAGGTGGGATACGGTGGGGTAAGGTGGGGTAAGGTGGGATAAGGTGGGATACGGTGGGGTAAGGTGGGGTAAGGTGGGATACGGTGGGGTAAGGTGGGGTAAGGTGGGATACGGTGGGGTAAGGTGGGATACGGTGGGGTAAGGTGGGATACGGTGGAAGGTGGGATACGGTGGGGTAAGGTGGGATACGGTGGGGTAAGGTGGGATACGGTGGGGTAAGGTGGGATACGGTGGGGTAAGGTGGGATACGGTGGGGTAAGGTGGGGTAAGGTGGGGTAAGGTGGGGTAAGGTGGGATACGGTGGGGTAAGGTGGGGTACGGTGGGATAAGGTGGGGTAAGGTGGGGTAAGGTGGGGTAAGGTGGGGTAGGTGGGATACGGTGGGGTAAGGTGGGGTAAGGTGGGATACGGTGGGGTAAGGTGGGATACGGTGGGGTAAGGTGGGATACGGTGGGGTAAGGTGGGATACGGTGGGGTAAGGTGGGATACGGTGGGGTAAGGTGGGGTAAGGTGGGGTGAGGTGGGATACGGTGGGGTAAGGTGGGATACGGTGGGGTAAGGTGGGATACGGTGGGGTAAGGTGGGATACGGTGGGGTAGGTGGGATACGGTGGGGTAAGGTGGGATACGGTGGGGTAAGGTGGGATACGATGGGGTAAGGTGGGATACGGTGGGGTAAGGTGGGATACGGTGGGGTAAGGTGGGGTGAGGTGGGATACGGTGGGGTAAGGTGGGGTAAGGTGGGATAAGGTGGGGTAAGGTGGGATACGGTGGGGTAAGGTGGGGTAAGGTGGGATACGGTGGGGTAAGGTGGGATAAGGTGGGATACGGTGGGGTAAGGTGGGGTAAGGTGGGATACGGTGGGGTAAGGTGGGGTAAGGTGGGATACGGTGGGGTAAGGTGGGGTAAGGTGGGATAAGGTGGGGTAAGGTGGGATACGGTGGGGTAAGGTGGGGTGAGGTGGGATACGGTGGGGTAAGGTGGGATAAGGTGGGGTAAGGTGGGATACGGTGGGGTAAGGTGGGGTGAGGTGGGGTACGGTGGGGTAAGGTGGGGTGGGGTGGGATACGGTGGGGTAAGGTGGGGTAAGGTGGGGTGAGGTGGGATACGGTGGGGTAAGGTGGGGTAAGGTGGGGTGAGGTGGGATACGGTGGGGTAAGGTGGGGTAAGGTGGGATAAGGTGGGATACGGTGGGGTAAGGTGGGGTAAGGTGGGATACGGTGGGGTAAGGTGGGGTAAGGTGGGATACGGTGGGGTAAGGTGGGGTAAGGTGGGGTAAGGTGGGATACGGTGGGGTAAGGTGGGGTACGGTAGGGTAAGGTGGGATACGGTGGGGTAAGGTGGGGTAGGGCTGGGTAGGGTGGGATACGGTGGGGTAAGGTGGGGTAGGGTGGGGTAAGGTCGGGTACGGTGGGGTACGGTGGGGTAGGGTGGGATACGGTGGGGTAAGGTGGGATGGGGTAGGATGGGGTAAGGTGGGGTAAGGTGGGGTAAGGTGGGGTAAGGTGGGGTAGGTGGGGTAGGGTGGGGTACGGTGGGGTAAGGTGGGGTGAGGTGGGATACGGTGGGGTAAGGTGGGGTGGGGTGGGATACGGTGGGGTAAGGTGGGGTAAGGTGGGATACGGTGGGGTAAGGTGGGGTAAGGTGGGATAAGGTGGGATACGGTGGGGTAAGGTGGGGTAAGGTGGGGTGAGGTGGGATACGGTGGGGTAAGGTGGGATAAGGTGGGGTAAGGTGGGATACGGTGGGGTAAGGTGGGGTAAGGTGGGGTGAGGTGGGGTACGGTGGGGTAAGGTGGGGTGGGGTGGGATACGGTGGGGTAAGGTGGGGTAAGGTGGGATACGGTGGGGTAAGGTGGGGTAGGGTGGGGTAGGGCTGGGTAGGGTGGGATACGGTGGGGTAAGGTGGGGTAGGGTGGGGTACGGTCGGGTACGGTGGGGTCGGGTGGGGTAGGGTGGGATACGGTGGGGTAAGGTGGGATGGGGTAGGATGGGGTACGGTGGGGTAGGGTGGGGTACGGTGGGGTAGGGTGGGATACGGTGGGGTAAGGTGGGATGGGGTAGGATGGGGTACGGTGGGGTAGGGTGGGGTACGGTGGGGTAAGGTGTAGGGTGGGGTACGGTTGGGTGGGGTACGGTGGGGTAGGGTGGGATACGGTGGGGTAGGGTGGGATACGGTGGGGTACGGTGGGGTAGGGTGGGATACGGTGAGGTAGGGTGGGATACGGTGGGGTACGGTCGGGTACGGTGGGGTATGGTGGGATACGCTGCGATACGGTGGGGTACGGTGGGGTACGGTGGGGTAGGGTGCGGTAGGGTGGGGTACGGTGGGGTAAGGTACGGTGGGGTACGGTGGGGTACCGTGGGGTACGGTGGGGTACGGTGGGGTAGGGTGGAGTACGGTGGGGTAGGGTGGGGTACGGTGGGATACGCTGCGATACGGTGGGGTACGGTGGGGTTCGGTGGGGTACGGTCGGGTACGGTGGGGTATGGTGGGGTACAGTGGGGTACGGTGGGGTAAGGTACGGTGGGGTACGGTGGGATACGGTGGGGTAAGGTAGGGTGGGGTACGGTGGGGTACGGTGGGGTACGGTGGGGTATGCAAAATGGGTCAACTTTGAGCACCTTTACCTTTTGAATGTCACTTTCTGAGCTCTTCTACAATGGGCAAAACATATATGGAAAGTTTAGTTGAAATCAAAAGGGACGCAGTCAAAAAGTTCACAACTCAGTGCAGTGTTTCCCCTACCATTCTCTAGCCAGGGCGAGCCCCCCCGGGCCCCCTGCATAGAGAGCCAGAGTCCAGAGTGAACAGAGGGGATTCGAACCGGTGACCGGCTATTGGCCCAACGCTCTTAAAACCTCTTAACCTGCCGCTACGTTGTGATCAACCTACATTGGGTCAATGATAAATAAGTCTCAGTTGTAATGATCTGGTGATGTTGAGGCACTCCTCCATGCCAGGGATGTCCAGCTGAATCTCCCTCAGGTCTTTACGCTTGAGTATGATGGTCCCCATAGACGCCAGAGAGCTGCACCGAGTAGGAGAGGGTTAAAATAACAAGTTATTTTCTAGTCTATTTCTCCTTTCCCCTCGTGTCTTCCTCTGAAGAAGCCCTACACAGGTGAAATGTCAGGAGCTCTTTAAACCTAGCCTCTTTGGGCCGTTTCAAATTACTATTGGTTTTAACTAGGGGAAACATGGTCGGACGGTTGGATGACAAAAAGACGCTTGAGATTGAAGTAGAAAATTATGTAGTAATTAGAAGAGAATGCAATCGCCAAGGCGATGGGAGTTTGTATTTATGTAAGATCAGACATTGGGTTAAACTATAGATCAGACATTGGGTTCAACTATAGATCAGATATTGGGTTCAACTATAGATCAGACATTGGGTTAAACTATAGATCAGACATTGGGTTAAACTATAGATCAGACATTGGGTTCAACTATAGATCAGACATTGGGTTCAACTATAGATCAGATATTGGGTTCAACTATAGATCAGATATTGGGTTCAACTATAGATCAGATATTGGGTTCAACTATAGATCAGATATTGGGTTAAACTATAGATCAGACATTGGGTTCAACTATAGATCAGATATTGAGTCTGCTGTATTGAAATGCAATGAGGTGGAGAATGCCTGGGGCCATTTTAAATCATTGTTTTTTTTTACATGCTGTAGATAAGCAGGCTCCAGTGAAACAGGTCAGAATTAAGAAAAGAACTGAACCATGGATAAATGATAACATTTTAAAGGCAATTAAGCGTAGAAATTAATGCTTTCTGGAGTTCAGGGAATCCAGGACAGGTGATATCTTTATAGACTTTAAGAAATTAAGAAATTAGGTCAACAGGATGATACAGAAGGCATATTTTAGAAAGTATATTTTAAAGTATATTTTAATGACAAAATAGTTGAACATAGGAACAATCCGAGTAAGTTGTTTAAGTGTCTGATGCTGTTAGGTAACAGTAACAGATTAAAGACCAAAGCTCTCAGTCTCAGGGTGTTTTCCCAGTCAACTAAAACGTGCAAGGGTCATTCCTTTATATATATATATATATATAATGGATATATTTAATGGAATTAGTTAGATCATGGAAACTATCGTCCTGTCTCAATCCTGTGTGCTTTATCAAAGGTCAAGGTTAAAGCAGATTGACAGTTATATTTCCTTACATAACCTATTATATGAGCTCCAATCTGGCTTCAGGAAATCCCATTCCACTGACACCCGCCTACTATATCTGACTGAGCACGTCAGGAAGGAAGTAGACAGAGGGTAATGTTAGATCTCCAAAAGGCGTTTGATACAGTGGATCGTAAGATTCTGTTCATCAAACTAAGAGCCATGGGCTTTAACAACTTAGCAGTGAAACTTGGGGTCAGCTCTTATCTGCAAGGAAGAAAACAGATGGTGGATATGGATGGGATCCTGTCTAAACCCCCAAAATATGGAACTGTGGGGTACCCCAAGGGAGTGTGCTGGGTCCACTTTTATTTGTATTGTATATAAATGATCTGAAATCTGCCTTTACAGGTGACCTTTTCCTCCATGCAGATGATTCTGCACTGTTGGTTTCCTACAAAGACAAAGATGTGGTTGAGAAAGCCCTCAGTGCTGAACTTCTGAATGTCAGTAAATGGTTATATAACAATAAGCTGTCACTTCACTTTTGGAAAAACAGAGTCCATCTTTTTCAGGACCAAAGTGAAACTGAGGAAATCCTCATATTTTTAAAGGTGGTAGTAGGTGACATAGTAGTCGTAGAAAAAGACTCTGTTAAGTATCTTGGATGTGTGCTAGATAACCATCTGACAGGGGGAGAGCATGGCACAAAATGTTATCGCCAAAGTGAACCATAAAATTAGGTTCCTGGCTAGAACCTCCACATATCTGGATAAGAATGCAATGGGGGCATTGGCAGGGGCTCTTGTTCAGTGCCACTTGGACTATGCATGCTCTTCCTGGTACAACAGTGTCATGTTCTGACCTTAGTTATTTTGTTATGTCTTTGTTTAGTATGGTCAGGGCGTGAGTTGGGATGGGTTGTCTATGTTCCTTTTTCTATGATATGGGATTTCTGTGTTTGGCCTGGTATGGTTCTCAATCAGAGGCAGCTGTCTATTGTTGTCCCTGATTGAGAACCATACTTAGGTAGCCTGGTTGTCCCTGATTGAGAACCATATTTAGGTAGCCTGGTTGTCCCTGATTGAGAATCATATTTAGGTAGCCTGGTTGTCCCTGATTGAGAACCATACTTAGGTAGCCTGGTTGTCCCTGATTGAGAACCATATTTAGGTAGCCTGGTTGTCCCTGATTGAGAACCATATTTAGGTAGCCTGGTTGTCCCTGATTGAGAACCATATTTAGGTAGCCTGGTTGTCCCTGATTGAGAACCATACTTAGGCAGCCTGGTTGTCCCTGATTGAGAATCATACTTAGGTAGCCTGGTTGTCCCTGATTGAGAACCATACTTAGGTAGCCTGGTTGTCCCTGATTGAGAACCATATTTAGGTAGCCTGGTTGTCCCTGATTGAGAACCATATTTAGGTAGCCTGGTTTCCCTGATTGAGAACCATACTTAGGGAGCCTGGTTGTCCCTGATTGAGAACCATATTTAGGTAGCCTGGTTGTCCCTGATTGAGAACCATATTTAGGTAGCCTGGTTGTCCCTGATTGAGAACCATATTTAGGTAGCCTGGTTGTCCCTGATTGAGAATCATATTTAGGTAGCCTGGTTGTCCCTGATTGAGAACCATACTTAGGTAGCCTGGTTGTCCCTGATTGAGAACCATATTTAGGTAGCCTGGTTGTCCCTGATTGAGAACCATATTTAGGTAGCCTGGTTGTCCCTGATTGAGAACCATATTTAGGTAGCCTGGTTGTCCCTGATTGAGAACCATACTTAGGCAGCCTGGTTGTCCCTGATTGAGAATCATACTTAGGTAGCCTGGTTGTCCCTGATTGAGAACCATACTTAGGTAGCCTGGTTGTCCCTGATTGAGAACCATATTTAGGTAGCCTGGTTGTCCCTGATTGAGAACCATATTTAGGTAGCCTGGTTTCCCTGATTGAGAACCATACTTAGGGAGCCTGGTTGTCCCTGATTGAGAACCATATTTAGGTAGCCTGGTTGTCCCTGATTGAGAACCATATTTAGGTAGCCTGGTTGTCCCTGATTGAGAACCATACTTAGGTAGCCTGGTTGTCCCTGATTGAGAACCATACTTAGGTAGCCTGGTTTTACATTTGAGTTGTGGTTATTTTCCGTGTTTGTGTTTGTTACACTGGACCGTTTCGTTTGTTTCACTTTGTTATTTAGTATTTTTTGTAGTGTTCATTTTTTCTTATTAAAATGGACACTTACCACCCTGCAAATTGGTCCGGCCTCTCTTACTCCTCGTCAGAAGAAGAGGGCGAGCGTTACAATGGCACAACATGTTATCGCCAAAGTGAACCATAAAATTAGGTTCCTGGCTAGAACCTCCAAATACCTGGATAAGAATACGATGGGGGCATTGGCAGGGGCTCTTGTTCAGTGGCACTTGGACCATGCATGCTCTTCCTGGTACAACAGTGCCCCCAAGATATTAAAACATTAATTGCAGACATCTCAGAACAAATTAGTCAGGATTATTCTTAAACTTTGAGCACTTACGCATCTGGACTATTCCCACTTTGAAAGCCTTCAGATGGCCTAAATTGGAGGAGAGAGTCGCTCAGATTAAATTTGTGTCTTGTACATCAGATTGTCCACAGTATGGTCCCCAGATACGTATACAACTACTATAACTTAGTGAGGGATAACCCATAACTATTCAACTAGAAGGAGTGAAACTGTTCCTTTTAGATTTACAAGTGGTATATATATATTTTTTTTAAACTCGGCTGCCATTCTTTGGAATAATCTTCCAAAGAATTTGAAAAGTATAACTTCCACAGGTAGTTTCAAGTTCTCACTGAAAACATGTCTAAATAGTAGCATGTCTCAAAGGGGGAGTGGTTAGATTAAAGTAGGTGGCGGAGAGGGAAATGCCCGGGGTAACAGATGGTCTGCCTTTTAGGTGCCTGTTGTTAATTATAATGTGATTGTCTTGTTTGTATATATATATATATATATATATATATATGTTAGGGATTGATTGTTTGTATATTAAGGGTATGTGAGACAAGGAAGATGTACCATAGTTGTTTATTAGGAAGGGAAATTGTATTCATTATCAGATGTTGTGAAACAAACAACAATTGTGTCTGTCATTGTCTGTTGTCATTACAACCGCTGTCTAACCTTGTTGTATTCCCTCTTCCCCTTACCCTCTTTTAAAGGACGTAAATGGAAATAAGCTGTTAAGCTTTATTGTGTTATCGTTGATGATTTTCTTAAATTGTATGTGGAGGCGTCACCAGCTGTAGTGTCCTTATGTATGAATTTGACAAATTGTCAAATATATTCAATCATTCAATCAACCAGCACATCCAACACCAACACATCCAACACCAGAACATCCAACACCAACAGCACATCCATCACCAACAGCACATCCATCACCAACAGCACATCCAACACCAACAGCACATCTAACACCAGAACATCCAACACCAGAACATCCAACACCAGGACATCTAACACCAGGACATCTAACACCAGGACATCTAACACCAACAGTAAATCCAACACCAGCACATCCAACACCAGCACATCTAACACCAGCACATCCAACACCAGAACATCTAACACCAGCACATCCAACACCAGAACATCCAACACCAGAATATCCATCACCAACAGTAAATCCAACACCAGCACATCCAACACCACCAGAATATCCAACACCAGCACATCTAACACCAGAACATCTAACACCAGCACATCCAACACCAGCACATCCAACACCAACACATCCATCACCAACAGTAAATCTATCACCAGCACATCCTACACCAGCACATCCTACACCAGCACATTCAACAGGACAGAAAGTATCTAGGGGATATTTTAAATTACCTGCTGTACACCATTCAGAGATTGTTAATAGAGTCATAGCTTCCAATTCTTTTCAGACATGCATGATGAGACAGGTGAATAAGCTCACTACATTCATCAAACCATCTTCTCCTAATTCAGACAGGCATGATGAGACAGGTGAATGAACTCACTACATTCATCAAACCATTTTCTCCTAATTCAGAAAGGCACGATGAAACCCAGGTGGTTCCAGTCCAGCATGACTCTGGCTCTGTTTCTGACACCGGCCTTCATCCTGGTCACGTGACTCAGAGCCCTGTCCTGGGACCATGCCTGCTCTCCATTGTAGATTACCTTAGAGCCCTGTCCTGGGGCCTTGCCTGGTCTCCAATGTAGATTACCTTAGAGCCCTGTCCTGGGCCTTGCCTGGTCTCCAATGTAGATTACCTTAGAGCCCTGTCCTGGGACCTTGCCTGGGCTCCAATGTAGATTACCTTAGAGCCCTGTCCTGGGCCTTGCCTGGTCTCCAATGTAGATTACCTTAGAGCCCTGTCCTGGGACCTTGCCTGGTCTCCAATGTAGATTACCTTAGAGCCCTGTCCTGGGACCTTGCCCTGTCTCCAATGTAGATTACCTTAGAGTCCTGTCCTGGGACCTTGCCTGGCCTCCAATGTAGATTACCTTAGAGCCCTGTCCTGGGACCTTGCCCGGTCTCCAATGTAGATGACCTTAGAGCCCTGTCCTGGGCCTTGCCTGGTCTCCAATGTAGATTACCTTAGAGCCCTGTCCTGGGACCTTGCCTGGGCTCCAATGTAGATTACCTTAGAGCCCTGTCCTGGGCCTTGCCTGGTCTCCAATGTAGATTACCTTAGAGCCCTGTCCTGGGACCTTGCCTGGTCTCCAATGTAGATTACCTTAGAGCCCTGTCCTGGGACCTTGCCTGGTCTCCAATGTAGATTACCTTAGAGCCCTGTCCTGGGACCTTGCCTGGTCTCCAATGTAGATTACCTTAGAGCCCTGTCCTGGGCCTTGCCTGGTCTCCAATGTAGATTACCTTAGAGCCCTGTCCTGGGACCTTGCCTGGGCTCCAATGTAGATTACCTTAGAGCCCTGTCCTGGGCCTTGCCTGGTCTCCAATGTAGATTACCTTAGAGCCCTGTCCTGGGACCTTGCCTGGTCTCCAATGTAGATTACCTTAGAGCCCTGTCCAATGGGACCTTGCCTGGTCTCCAATGTAGATTACCTTAGAGCCCTGTCCTGGGCCTTGCCTGGTCTCCAATGTAGATTACCTTAGAGCCCTGTCCTGGGACCTTGCCTGGTCTCCAATGTAGATTACCTTAGAGCCCTGTCCTGGGACCTTGCCTGGGCTCCAATGTAGATTACCTTAGAGCCCTGTCCTGGGACCTTGCCTGGTCTCCAATGTAGATTACCTTAGAGCCCTGTCCTGGGACCTTGCCCGGTCTCCAATGTAGATGACCTTAGAGCCCTGTCCTGGGCCTTGCCTGGTCTCCAATGTAGATTACCTTAGAGCCCTGTCCTGGGTCCTTGCCTGGTCTCCAATGTAGATTACCTTAGAGCCCTGTCCTGGGCCTTGCCTGGTCTCCAATGTAGATTACCTTAGAGCCCTGTCCTGGGACCTTGCCTGGTCTCCAATGTAGATTACCTTAGAGCCCTGTCCTGGGACCTTGCCTGGTCTCCAATGTAGATTACCTTAGAGCCCTGTCCTGGGCCTTGCCTGGTCTCCAATGTAGATTACCTTAGAGCCCTGTCCTGGGACCTTGCCTGGGCTCCAATGTAGATTACCTTAGAGCCCTGTCCTGGGACCTTGCCTGGTCTCCAATGTAGATTACCTTAGAGCCCTGTCCTGGGACCTGTCTCCAATGTAGATTACCTTAGAGCCCTGTCCTGGGACCTTGCCTGGTCTCCAATGTAGATTACCTTAGAGACCTTGCCTGGTCTCCTGTCCTGTCTCCAATGTAGATTACCTAGAGCCCTGTCCTGGGCCTGGTCTCCAATGTAGATTACCTTAGAGCCCTGTCCTGGGACCTTGCCTGGTCTCCAATGTAGATTACCTTAGAGCCCTGTCCTGGGCCTTGCCTGGTCTCCAATGTAGATTACCTTAGAGCCCTGTCCTGGGACCTTGCCTGGTCTCCAATGTAGATTACCTTAGAGCCCTGTCCTGGGACCTTGCCTGGTCTCCAATGTAGATTACCTTAGAGCCCTGTCCTGGGACCTTGCCTGGTCTCCAATGTAGATTACCTTAGAGCCCTGTCCTGGACCTTGCCCTGTCTCCAATGTAGATTACCTTAGAGCCCTGTCCTGGGACCTTGCCTGGTCTCCAATGTAGATTACCTTAGAGCCCTGTCCTGGGACCTTGCCTGGTCTCCAATGTAGATTACCTTAGAGCCCTGTCCTGGGCCTTGCCTGGTCTCCAATGTAGATTACCTTAGAGCCCTGTCCTGGGACCTTGCCTGGTCTCCAATGTAGATTACCTTAGAGCCCTGTCCTGGGCCTTGCCTGGTCTCCAATGTAGATTACCTTAGAGCCCTGTCCTGGGACCTTGCCTGGTCTCCAATGTAGATTACCTTAGAGCCCTGTCCTGGGACCTTGCCTGGTCTCCAATGTAGATTACCTTAGAGCCCTGTCCTGGGACCTTGCCTGGTCTCCAATGTAGATTACCTTAGAGCCCTGTCCTGGGACCTTGCCTGGTCTCCAATGTAGATTACCTTAGAGCCCTGTCCTGGACCTTGCCTGGTCTCCAATGTAGATTACCTTAGAGCCCTGTCCTGGGACCTTGCCTGGGCTCCAATGTAGATTACCTTAGAGCCCTGTCCTGGGACCTTGCCTGGGCTCCAATGTAGATTACCTTAGAGCCCTGTCCTGGACCTTGCCCTGTCTCCAATGTAGATTACCTTAGAGCCCTGTCCTGGGACCTTGCCTGGTCTCCAATGTAGATTACCTTAGAGCCCTGTCCTGGGACCTTGCCTGGTCTCCAATGTAGATTACCTTAGAGCCCTGTCCTGGGACCTTGCCTGGTCTCCAATGTAGATTACCTTAGAGCCCTGTCCTGGGACCTTGCCTGGTCTCCAATGTAGATTACCTTAGAGCCCTGTCCTGGGACCTTGCCCGGTCTCCAATGTAGATGACCTTAGAGCCCTGTCCTGGGCCTTGCCTGGTCTCCAATGTAGATTACCTTAGAGCCCTGTCCTGGGACCTTGCCTGGTCTCCAATGTAGATTACCTTAGAGCCCTGTCCTGGGACCTTGCCTGGTCTCCAATGTAGATTACCTTAGAGCCCTGTCCTGGGACCTTGCCTGGTCTCCAATGTAGATTACCTTAGAGCCCTGTCCTGGGCCTTGCCTGGTCTCCAATGTAGATTACCTTAGAGCCCTGTCCTGGGACCTTGCCTGGGCTCCAATGTAGATTACCTTAGAGCCCTGTCCTGGGCCTTGCCTGGTCTCCAATGTAGATTACCTTAGAGCCCTGTCCTGGGACCTTGCCTGGTCTCCAATGTAGATTACCTTAGCCCTGAGCCTTGCCTGTCCTGGGACCTTGCCTGGTCTCCAATGTAGATTACCTTAGAGCCCTGTCCTGGGCCTTGCCTGGTCTCCAATGTAGATTACCTTAGAGCCCTGTCCTGGGACCTTGCCTGGTCTCCAATGTAGATTACCTTAGAGCCCTGTCCTGGGACCTTGCCTGGTCTCCAATGTAGATTACCTTAGAGCCCTGTCCTGGGACCTTGCCTGGGCTCCAATGTAGATTACCTTAGAGCCCTGTCCTGGGACCTTGCCTGGTCTCCAATGTAGATTACCTAAACAGAGCCCTGTCCTGGTCATCCCTTCTGCCTCTGATCTGGTGGACTCACTAAACAGAGAACATCCCTGGTCATCCCTACTGCCTCTGATCTGGAGGACTCACTGAACAGAGAACATCCCTGGTCATCCCTACTGCCTCTGATCTGGAGGACTCACTAAACAGAGAACATCCCTGGTCATCCCTACTGCTCTCTGATCTGGAGGACTCACTAAACAGAGAACATCCCTGGTCATCCCTACTGCCTCTCATCTGGTAGACTTACCAGAGAGCCCTGTCCTGGTCATCCCTTACTGCCTCTGATCTGTGGACTCACTAAACAGAGAACATGTCCTGGTCTTCCCTACTGCCTCTGATCTGGAGGACTCACTAAACAGAGAACATCCCTGGTCATCCCTACTGCCTCTGATCTGGAGGACTCACTAAACAGAGAACATCCCTGGTCATCCCTACTGCCTCTGATCTGGAGGACTCACTAAACAGAGAACATCCCTGGTCCTCCCTACTGCCTCTGATCTGGCGAACTCACTAAACAGAGAACATCCCTGGTCATCCCTACTGCCTCTGATCTGGAGGACTCACTAAACAGAGAATATCCCTGGTCATCTCTACTGCCTCTGATCTGGAGGACTCACTAAACAGAGAACATCCCTGGTCACCTCTACTGCCTCTGATCTGATGGACTCACTAAACAGAGAACATCCCTGGTCATCCCTACTGCCTCTGATCTGGTGGACTCACTAAACAGAGAACATCCCTGGTCATCCCTACTGCCTCTGATCTGGAGGACTCACTAAACAGAGAACATCCCTGGTCATCCCTACTGCCTCTGATCTGGAGGACTCACTAAACAGAGAACATCCCTGGTCCTCCCTACTGCCTCTGATCTGGAGGACTCACTAAACAGAGAACATCCCTGGTCATCCCTACTGTCTCTGATCTGGTGGACTCACTAAACAGAGAACATCCCTGGTCATCCCTTCTGCCTCTGATCTGGTGGACTCACTAAACAGAGAACATCCCTGGTCATCCCTACTGCCTCTGATCTGGAGGACTCACTGAACAGAGAACATCCCTGGTCATCCCTACTGCCTCTGATCTGGAGGACTCACTAAACAGAGAACATCCCTGGTCATCCCTACTGCCTCTGATCTGGAGGACTCACTAAACAGAGAACATCCCTGGTCATCTCTACTGCCTCTGATCTGATGGACTCACTAAACAGAGAACATCCCTGGTCATCCCTACTGCCTCTGATCTGGTGGACTCACTAAACAGAGAACATCCCTGGTCATCCCTACTGCCTCTGATCTGGAGGACTCACTAAACAGAGAACATCCCTGGTCATCCCTACTGTCTCTGATCTGGTGGACTCACTAAACAGAGAACATCCCTGGTCATCCCTTCTGCCTCTGATCTGGTGGACTCACTAAACAGAGAACATCCCTGGTCATCCCTACTGCCTCTGATCTGGAGGACTCACTGAACAGAGAACATCCCTGGTCATCCCTACTGCCTCTGATCTGGAGGACTCACTAAACAGAGAACATCCCTGGTCATCCCTACTGCTTCTGATCTGGAGGACTCACTAAACAGAGAACATCCCTGGTCATCCCTACTGCCTCTGATCTGGAGGACTCACTGAACAGAGAACATCCCTGGTCATCCCTACTGCCTCTGATCTGGAGGACTCACTAAACAGAGAACATCCCTGGTCATCCCTACTGCCTCTGATCTGGAGGACTCACTAAACAGAGAACATCCCTGGTCATCCCTACTGACTCTGATCTGGTGGACTCACTAAACAGAGAACATCCCTGGTCATCCCTACTGCTTCTCATCTGACGGACTCTCTAAACACACAGGCTTGTCTGAGTGTTGGAGTGTGCCCCTAGCTATCTGTAAATGATGTCTGAGTGTTGGAGTGTACCCCTGGCTATCTGTAAATTATGTCTGAGTGTTGGAATGTGCCCCTAGCTATCTGTAATGATGTCTGACTGTTGGAGTGTGCCCCTGGCTATCTGTAAATTATGTCTGAGTGTTGGAGTGTGCCCCTGGCTATCTGTAAATGATGTCTGAGTGTTGGAGTGTGCCCCTAGCTATCTGTAAATGATGTCTGAGTGTTGGAGTGTACCCCTGGCTATCTGTAAATTATGTCTGAGTGTTGGAATGTGCCCCTAGCTATCTGTAATGATGTCTGAGTGTTGGAGTGTGCCCCTGGCTATCTGTAAATGATGTCTGAGTGTTGGAGTGTGCCCCTAGCTATCTGTAATGATGTCTGAGTGTTGGAGTGTGCCCCTGGCTATCTGTAAATGATGTCTGAGTGTTGGAGTGTTCCCCTGGCTATCTGTAATGATGTCTGAGTGTTGGAGTGTGCCCCTGGCTATCTGTAAATGATGTCTGAGTGTTGGAGTGTGCCCCTGGCTATCTGTAAATGATGTCTGAGTGTTGGAGTGTGCCCCTGGCTATCTGTAAATGATGTCTGAGTGTTGGAGTGTTCCCCTGGCTATCTGTAAATGATGTCTGAGTGTTGGAGTGTGCCCCTAGCTATCTGTAATGATGTCTGAGTGTTGGAGTGTGCCCCTAGCTATCTGTAATGATGTCTGAGTGTTGGAGTGTGCCCCTAGCTATCTGTAAATGATGTCTGAGTGTTGGAGTGTGCCCCTAGCTATCTGTAAATGATGTCTGAGTGTTGGAGTGTGCCCCTGGCTATCTGTAAATGATGTCTGAGTGTTGGAGTGTGCCCCTGGCTATCTGTAAATGATGTCTGAGTGTTGGAGTGTGCCCCTGGCTATCTGTAAATGATGTCTGAGTGTTGGAGTGTGCCCCTGGCTATCTGTAAATGATGTCTGAGTGTTGGAGTGTGCCCCTGGCTATCTGTAAATGATGTCTGAGTGTTGGAGTGTGCCCCTGGCTATCTGTAAATGATGTCTGAGTGTTGGAGTGTGCCCCTGGCTATCTGTAAATTATGTCTGAGTGTTGGAGTGTTCCCCTAGCTATCTGTAAATGATGTCTGAGTGTTGGAGTGTGCCCCTGGCTATCTGTAAATGATGTCTGAGTGTTGGAGTGTTCCCCTGGCTATCTGTAAATGATGTCTGAGTGTTGGAGTGTGCCCCTGGCTATCTGTAAATGATGTCTGAGTGTTGGAGTGTGCCCCTGGCTATCTGTAAATGATGTCTGAGTGTTGGAGTGTGCCCCTGGCTATCTGTAATGATGTCTGAGTGTTGGAGTGTGCCCCTGGCTATCTGTAAATGATGTCTGAGTGCTGGAGTGTGCCCCTGGCTATCTGTAATGATGTCTGAGTGTTGGAGTGTTCCCCTGGCTATCTGTAAATAAAATGAAAAAAATAAAATGGTGCCATCTGGTTTGCTTAATTTAAGGAATTTGAAATTATTTTTTACTTTTACTTTTTGATACTTTACTATATTATAACAATTACAATTACTTTTGATACTTTAGTATATTTAAAACCAAATACTCTTAGACTTTTACTCAAGTAGGATTTCACCGGGTGCCTTTCACTTTTTACTTGAGTCCTTTTCTAATAAGGTATTTTTTACTTTTACTAAAGTTTGACAATTGGGTACTTTTTCCACCAGTGGACATAATCCACAGATGTTTGGTACATTAGGAGTTGGCATCTAAAGACCTTAAAAGATCCAGCGCCTCCAAGTACTTTGCATTATGTTTTATATATTTATATTTATATTTATTTCGTAGTGTTGATGTCTTCACTATTCTTCTACAATATAGTAAACAGATTAAGAAAAACCCTTGAATGAGTAGGTGTGTCCAAACTTTTGACTGGTACTGTATATTTAATCAATTTTTAGAATAAGACTGTAACGTAACAAAATGTGGAAAAAGTCAAGGGGTCTGAATACTTTCCGAATGCATTGTATATATAGAAAGGTATGTGGACACGCCTTCAAATGAGTGAATTCAGTTATTTCAGCCACACCCGTTGCTGACAGGTGTATAAAATTGAGCACACAGCCAATGCAATCTCCATAGATACACATTGGCAGTAGAATGGTCCGTACTGAAGAGCTCAGTGACTTTCACATGCCGACTGCGAGCCAGACCTAATCGCTCAAACTCGGTGCCTGAGTGCCTGCTCTTGTGGCTGAATGGAAGCAAGTCTCTGCAGCAATGTTCCAACATCTAGTTGAAAGTCTTCCCAGAAGAGTGGAGGCTGTTATAGCAGCAATGTTCCAACATCTAGTGGAAAGCCTTCCCAGAAGAGTGGAGGCTGTTATAGCAGCAATGTTCCAACATCTAGTGGAAAGCCTTCCCAGAAGAGTGGAGGCTGTTATAGCAGCAATGTTCCAACATCTAGTGGAAAGCCTTCCCAGAAGAGTGGAGGCTGTTATAGCAGCAATGTTCCAACATCTAGTTGAAAGCCTTCCCAGAAGAGTGGAGGCTGTTATAGCAGCAATGTTCCAACATCTAGTGGAAAGTCTTCCCAGAAGAGTGGAGGCTGTTATAGCAGCAATGATCCAACATCTAGGAAAGTCTTCCCAGAAGGGCGGAGGCTGTTACAGCAGCAAAGGGTGTCCACATACTTTTGGTCATGTGGTGTATTTTGAGATGAAAACGCAACAGGGGAGAGAAGTGGTCGACAACGCTGGTCATGTCAATGTATTAGATTTGGACGTTTCTGAAGTTATATTTGGCTGTAAAGGCTAGCATGAGTAGCTAGCCACAATGAGGTTTGTTTTGAGAAGAAAAGTCAGCTAACCTTGTAAGCTACCTAGGTATAACTAACTAGCTGGCTACTAATTAGTTACATTTATCTCACGATTATAAAGCGGTGACCTAGAAATATTGAGATAGATTTGCATGATTCACACCGGTCTAGCTACCTGCATATGCGCTACATCATAAAGTGTAGCCAAATTGACGATGTTATCTTTGCAAAACAGATGCATAATTTAAATACTACATAAAAATTCATCCGCAAAATGGATTTCAATTGACGCTAAAATATTATACCTGAAGCCTCCACTGATGTTTGACAGATTTTACTGGTAGAGCGAGAAGGAAGTGCGATTACAAAAACACGTGCCCAGTGGATGTAAATCTGAGATTAAAGGTTCCCGAGCAAATTGTGTGAAATACCTGGAGCAATTGCAAATCAAGGAAAAAACGATTCATAATTCACGACGACACTATAGATGATACATGTATTCATCTAATCTAACTGTTCTAATTAAATATTTACTCATGTGTTTTTTTGACATTCATTATCCAGTTGCGGTTTCCCCCTGAAACTGAAGTGTGACAAAGCAGCCACCAGGTGGTACCCATGAGTCGTTGTCATGGTAGTGGATGCAGCATCTACCTGTTTTATAAACCCTTATAGTGTGTGTATATATTTAATGCAGTACTTCTGACCAGAGCCATGTGGACCCAGTACACTGTAATAGGGAATAGGGTGCCACAGGGCTCTGGTCAGAAGTAGTGCACTATATAGGGAATAGGGTGCCATAGGGCTCTGGTCAGAAGTAGTGCATTATATAGGGAATAGAGTGCCATAGGGCTCTGGTCAGAAGTAGTGCACTATATAGGGATTAGGGTGCCATTTCAGATGCGAACTCTGACATAATAATTTCCAACGTTTAAAAAAAAACAGTGTGATAATAATAAGTCTTAATGAGAACAACTTTAGTAACAACTTTAGTAATAACTCTTTAATAAACAGGGAAAAACTATCATTACTGTTTTATATCATACACCACACACATCAGTACATATACATGTTTGATCTGTCAAAAAAGGTGAATACAGTATACAATATCATCTGGTATATTTGTTTTCACTTTCAAAGACTATATTTATTTTCTCTTCTGGGATGATGAACAGTCTGATCTACAGTAAGGCTTTTGACATGACATTTCTCCTCATAATATTCTGTATATTATATATTTTTTTCTTTAAATCTAAAACCCAGAACACACACCAAAACTTTTAGCACCATGTGTTTCAGAATATTCAGATTGTTTCCACAAAAATAAGAGTTTAGTGGACATCCGTTTTTTTTTTTTTTTTCAAAAGAACGGGGATTCTAAGGAAACAATTTACTACATTTCAAAACAAAATATTTAACAAATAAATAATTCTGTATCATCTCAACATGAGTTGTTTCATTTAATTTTTCATAATAATTCTGCTAGGCTTGTAGCAAAGGTTTTTAATATAACTGACATAGTTCCACCTTTTTGAATACCCCAGGACAAATGATATAGGCGTATCCTAATAAAATTGTGAAATATATTAAAGTGCGACTGCCCCGAAAAAGCAACTTCTCATTTTGAAAAGCCGCCCTATGTGGCGTTGATATGAGTCAAAATCATTTATTCTATTGTGATTTCGGTCATAAAGTCAGTCTCGTCCAAAACAGAAATGTGCGATACGATAGAACACAATGGTATGCTCACTGAATGATGGGTACTATACATGTTTTCTGTGGTTTGGGATTATTTGAATCCACAGCTGGCAGCACCCAAGCAATCATCAATTCGGAGCACAGCTGCTTTGGACCCCATCATAATGCCCATGGTCAATTTAGTTTGACACTGGATATCGCTATGTGGTTAGTTAGAGACCATCAATAAATTACACAATGTACACGGGACAATATCTTTTTTTAAAGTCAATAGCTCCAAATTTCGATTACTTAAAAAAGTTAAAATCAGCTATACAGTTTTGTAATTCATATACAAATATTCAAAGCATTTAATGAGATAACTAAAATATGTGTAACAATAAAATATTGTCACATTTACATTGTGTTTATTGACGGTCCCCTAACTATCCCAAGAGAACCTATCCAAAGTCAAACCAATTTTGCCACTGTCGCGCGCGCGCGCCCACACACACCAGCCTGCTGAAGCTAAATTGCAAAATAATTTGGCTAACTCTTCCCATTGGTGAACACACACCTCAAACCACACCCCACCAAAACCAACTCACGTTTGAATTCAGTCGTGACCGTGAGCACTTCTCCTTAATGATCCAAATCTAAAAGAGGCCAAATCAGGAAGTGCAGTCGCCTTTTAACAATCTATCACAATCAAAAAAAAAAAATAATCAATATTTAACTAACCATTATTCCCCAATAGCATCGATAATAAATGTCATAAAATCAGCAGCAATTCATACCTTAATTGATAACATTAGTCGCCTTGATTGGAATATTAAAATCCATCTTTTAAACAAAATATTACAACCAATTCTACAGTAACAACAGAAATAGATACGTACAGGTTTAGGACACAGAGATGACAGGAGTAATACAACACAGCAATCGCGTTCTATACTTTTATGAGCTTTATGCCTCTGGCCTGGGGTGCTTGCCCCCCACCCCCCCCAAAAAAAATTATGCATTTTGTTACTTGTTTGATTATTTAATTTAACCTCTCAAAGCAAAAAATAAATCATCCTAGTGCAGATTGGATCATTTACAATTGAAATGAAAGCTTAAAAAACATTATGATAATAAAACATTACATTAACTTAAGACAGCTGTTTGTTGTAGTTGTTTTGTGCAGATTGATTGAGAAATTCTAAAATGGTGGCACCTTGTTTAGAGAGAGAGAGAGAGAGAGAGAGAGAGAGAGAGAGAGAGAGAGTTGTTTTTCACTGTAAACTGTGAGGGGTTGAGGTGCCTGCTTGTTCTCCCCGAGCATTGAGTGTTTTTGGAGACAGGCAGGTCCCTCAGATGGCGGAGGGACTGACGGAGGACAAGGCCATGCTCTGAGAGAGAGAGAGAGAGAGACCCGTGGGCGGGAGGGAGGCAGAGAGACTCAGCAGTCTCTGTGATGGTAGCACCTCTAGATCAGCGTTCAGCACCAGGTTCATTCATTTATTAACAAACTAAAATGCACCTTTTTTTTGTTGTTATCTGAGCATTTTGGCTCTAATTGAGAACTGATGATGGCCATGATACAAATACACAGAACTAAACCGAATGGAACCAAATATATAAATGGCCTGCTACACATCAATGCATTCAGAGATTTCAGAAAGAGAGAGAGAGAGAGAGGGGGGACATTGTACAGAAAGAGAGAGAGAGAGAGAGAGAGAGAGAGGGGACATTGTACAGAAAGAGAGAGAGAGAGAGAGAGAGAGGGGACATTGTACAGAAAGAGAGAGAGAGAGAGAGAGAGGGGACATTGTACAGAAAGAGAGAGAGAGAGAGAGAGGGGACATTGTACAGAAAGAGAGAGAGAGGGGACATTGTACAGAAAGAGAGAGAGAGAGAGAGAGGGGACATTGTACAGAAAGAGAGATAGAGAGAGAGAGGGGACATTGTACAGAAAGAGAGAGAGAGAGAGGGGACATTGTATAGCAAGAGAGAGAGAGAGAGAGAGAGAGAGAGAGGGGACATTGTACAGAAAGAGAGAGAGAGAGAGAGAGGGGACATTGTACAGAAAGAGAGAGAGAGAGAGAGAGGGGACATTGTACAGAAAGAGAGAGAGAGAGAGCGTTAACATGCTTATATGTTTTCGGGGGCCACCTCACGATGAGCTCTAGGCATGCTGGGAAAATGGCGTGAGAACCAGGGAATGAGGTGTTCACAGAGTCTGCGTTTACCGCTTCTCCGTAGAGCTGTTTTGGAATCTATTATGACGTCATCCTCCAATCCGATGATGGAGATATATATGACGTCATCCTCCAATCAGATGATGGAGATACGTGGAACTATTCAACTCTGTCATGAAACACTTCGTCAAACATTTGCCTTCGCTCTAAAACCTGGTATTTTTTTTCTCCTTCCACTTTATTTGTTCAGGTATTTTTCCATTTAGCTAGACATTTTGTTCACAAGACTAACTACAGGCAGGAAAAAGGTTAGCGTGTTGGCACTACAAATCATTCATCTGGCAAGACATTAGAATAATCAGAAGGCATAGACAAAAGTACATAACAATCATAGACCACATTATCCCATCTCTACAGAGCACATTATCCATCTCTACAGAGCACATTATCCATCTCTACAGAGCACATTATCCCATCTCTACAGAGCACATTATGCATCTCTATAGAGCACATTATCCATCTCTACAGAGCACATTATCCATCTCTATAGAGCACATTATCCATCTCTATAGAGCACATTATCCATCTCTACAGAGCACATTATCCATCTCTACAGAGCACATTATCCATCTCTACAGAGCACATTATCCATCTCTACAGAGCACATTATCCATCTCTACAGAGCACATTATCCATCTCTATAGAACACATTATCCATCTCTACAGAGCACATTATCCATCTCTACAGAGCACATTATGCATCTCTACAGAGCACATTATGCATCTCTATAGAGCACATTATCCATCTCTATAGAACACATTATCCATCTCTACAGAGCACATTATCCATCTCTACAGAGCACATTATGCATCTCTATAGAGCACATTATCCATCTCTACAGAGCACATTATCCATCTCTATAGAGCACATTATCCATCTCTACAGAGCACATTATCCATCGCTACAGAGCACATTATGCATCTCTACAGAGCACATTATCCATCTCTACAGAGCACATTATCCATCTCTATAGAGCACATTATCAATCTCTACAGAGCACATTATCCATCTCTATAGGACACATTATCCATCTCTATAGACCACATTATCCATCTCTACAGAGCACATTATCCATCTCTATAGAACACATTATCCATCTCTATAGACCACATTATCCCATCTCTACAGAGCACATTATCCCATCTCTACAGAGCACATTATGCATCTCTATAGAGCACATTATCCATCTCTACAGAGCACATTATCCATCTCTATAGAGCACATTATCCATCTCTACAGAGCACATTATCCATCTCTATAGGACACATTATCCATCTCTACAGAGCACATTATCCATCTCTACAGAGCACATTATCCATCTCTACAGAGCACATTATCCATCTCTACAGAGCACATTATCCATCTCTATAGAACACATTATCCATCTCTACAGAGCACATTATCCATCTTTACAGAACACATTATCCATCTCTACAGAACACATTATCCAGCTCTATAGTAGCTGTGTCCAGCTGACATCTGTACAGCTGTCTCCAACACACCTAGTCTGTGTCCCAATGGCACCCTATTCTCTACGTAGTGCACTACTTTTGAAGAGGGCCAATAGGGCTCTGGTCTAAAGTAGTGCACTATGTAGGGAATATGGAGCCATTTTGGATGCTCCGCAACAACCCCATGATGGTATTGAGGACATTCACTACAGTATCTATTCTCTTCTGATTCAAAACCAACCAACCAGCGTTCCAGTTTGCTTCAAACAACGAAGAAGGGTGAACCACCCCACCCAACCACAACCCAGGCTTAGGTACAACCCAGGCTCAGATACAGCTGATGTTCACATACCCCAGCCAACCCAGGCTCAGATACAACCCAGTCTCAGGTACAACCCAGGCTCAGGTACAACCCGGTCTCAGGTACAACCCAGGCTCAGACACAGCTGATGTTCACATATTACCTTGTTTTTATTTCCCCTGTTGTCTGTCCTCCTCAGAAGGAGAGATTGAGTTTCACAGACAAAGTACCCAACCTCTGGTTCTGGTATGGAATCAGCTTCATCGTCACAGGAACTACAACTGTTATTATTATTATGATTATATACCAGTTTCACTCTTTATGTTGTTATTGGCCTATGTCAAATAGGCTGTTTGGTGTTTAGTCGTCTCGGACATGCGTCCCAAAAGGCACCCTATTCCCTATATACAGTGCACTACTTTTGACCCGGGCCAGTATAGTGTACTAGTGTCTGGGCCCTTGTAGTGCACTACATAGGGAATAGGGTGCCATTTGGAACATACACTTGGTTATTGTACTGGGCACAAGATACAGAAAGACAACGGTATCTGGTGTAGTAGTTGTTGTTAGTGAAGCTGGCTGCCGTGGCTGGACAGGAGCACCCGGGGGAACAACAGCTAGCCCACTGTTGCTGTTCTCCTCTTGTTACCCTTGATGTGGGTCGTGACTTTGGGGTGGACGTATTGGGGAGTCTTAAATGTTTCCTCAGCTAGTCTCTACCTGGGTGAAAGTTTGTGACCATGTACTGTGTATTCATGATCAATGTAATATAATAATATATAATATGAAATAATAATATATAATAATATATAATATAGTAATATATAATATATAATATAATAGCATATAATATAGTAATATATAATATAATTATATATAATATAATAGTATATAATATATAATATATAATATAATCATATATAATATAATCATATAGAATAGTAGATAATATACACTATACTATAAAAATATATAATATAATAATATATAATATATATTATATATAATATATAATATAATAGTATATAATATATAATATAATAGTATATAATATATAATATAATAGTATATAATATATAATATAATAGTATATAATATATAATATAATAGTATATCATATATAATATAATCATATATAATATAATAATATATAATAGTATATACTATATAATATAATAGTATATAATATATAATATAATAGTATATAATATATAATATAATAGTATATAATATATAATATAATAGTATATAATATAATAATATATAATAGTATATAATATATACTATACTATAATAATATATAATATAATAATATATTATAATATATAATATAATACTACATAATATAATAATATATAATATAATAATATAATAATACATCATATAATAATATATAATATAATAGTATATAATATAATAATATATAATATAATAATATAATAATATAATATAATAATATAATAATATAATATAATAATATAATAATATAATATAATAATATATAATATATAATATAATAATATATAATAATATATAATATAATAATATATGATATAATAATATTTAATATAATAATATATATATACTATATATAATAATATATACATAATATAATAATCTTTAATATAATAATATATATATAATATATATAAGAATATATACATAATATAATAATATTTAATATAATAATATATAATATATACATAATATAATAATATATAATATAATATACTATAATAATATATGCCATTTAGCAGACACTTTTATCCAAAGCGTCAAGTGTACATACCTTTTATATGTACTGGGTGGCGCCCGTGGGAATCGAACCCACAACCCTTGGCATTGCAAGTGTCATGCCCGCGAGCCACAAGACTACGTTTGGCCTCTGAGCTAAAGCCTATTCTGAAATGTGTCATTAGAAGAGCTGCATGAGTTAAATGATGATTCAACTACCCTGGTTTAAGGTGATGATATAAGCACCATAGAATGAAGAGTAACATAGCCATGCCATCTAGCGTTGAGTGGCAACAGGCTATGATGGCATACGGAGGGAATCACAGTGTATTTATCACCTGATGTACATGCCTACAGTATATATATCCCTAATTTAGACCTGAAGACACAATGTCACATATCCCTACAGTATACATCCCTAACCTACATGCCTTTATATAGATATATCTAAAGGTTAGAGTGTTTAAGTTTTGTTTTTACAGGGTAAGATGGATGCACCATGGAATCATTGCCTACCAGGCAGCCAACTCACACAAAACACAACTCACACAAAACACACAGCCTCACACAAAACACACAGCCTCACACAAAACACACAGCCTCACACAAAACACACAGCCTCACACAAAACACACAGCCTCACACAAAACACACAGCCTCACACAAAACACACAGCCTCACACAAAACACACAGCCTCACACAAAACACACAGCCTCACACAAAACACACAGCCTCACACAAAACACACAGCCTCACACAAAACACACAGCCTCACACAAAACACACAGCCTCACACAAAACACACAGCCTCACACAAAACACACAGCCTCACACAAAACACACAGCCTCACACAAAACACACAGCCTCACACAAAACACACAGCCTCACACAAAACACACAGCCTCACACAAAACACACAGCCTCACACACAACACACAGCCTCACACAAAACACACAGCCTCACACACAACACACAGCCTCACACAAAACACACAGCCTCACACAAAACACACAGCCTCACACAAAACACACAGCCTCACACAAAACACACAGCCTCACACAAAACACACAGCCTCACACAAAACACACAGCCTCACACAAAACACACAGCCTCACACAAAACACACAGCCTCACACAAAACACACAGCCTCACACAAAACACACAGCCTCACACAAAACACACAGCCTCACACACGTGAGAGAAAAATGTAATAAAACCTTTGGCGGTATCCCAGAAGACAACAGCTTACCAGAATGCATTGCAGTATGAGGAAGGATGGAGACCCGTGAGGACATGCCGTGTTTGCGTCCCAAATGGCACCCTATTCACTACGTAGTGCACTACCCCTATAGGCCCTGGTCAAAACTAGTGCACTACCCCTATAGGTCCTGGTCAAAACTAGTGCACTACCCCTATAGGTCCTGGTCAAAACTAGTGCACTACCCCTATAGGCCCTGGTCAAAACTAGTGCACTACCCCTATAGGTCCTGGTCAAAACTAGTGCACTACCCCTATAGGTCCTGGTCAAAACTAGTGCACTACCCCTATAGGTCCTGGTCAAAACTAGTGCACTACCCCTATAGGCCCTGGTCAAATCTAGTGCACTAAATAGCCCATGACTGCGTCGAGAGACCCCTGAGTCAGCTGGTTCAGTGGTCATGATCCTATTGGTCCTGAAAAACCAATCCCTGGTTTGGCTTGTTTGTTGATTTATTGTTGTTTTTGTTTACTACGGTGTAAAAGCTTGACTCTTCATTCTATTCTATTCAGACAACATAAAAGCAAAAAGGATCACTGACTTTCAGAAAACATAAAAGAGGAAGTTGCATACCGACAGGAAGGAGTATTATACGGAGATTACCGAGTCTGACATTTAGCTGATCCAGTCACTCAATAATCATGGCTGAATGCTTTCAACCTTAGCCCTACACACCAAGATGGTGAATGGTTGTAGTCTTATAGCCCTACACACCAAGATGGTGAATGGCTGTAGTCTTATAGCCCTACACACCAAGATGGTGAATGGTTGTAGTCTTATAGCTCTACACACCAAGATGGTGAATGGCTGTAGTCTTATAGCCCTACAAACAGATATTTCAGCACCTCATTGCATGTCCTCACTTCAGTATCTCCAGTCATTCAGAGCCTGCACCCTCTGGTTAGTAACCAGGAAGTGAAGGTTGGCATGGCAACCCCTCTGTTCAGCATCCAGGAACAGAAAGTGAAGGTTGTCATGGGAACGGCACCATAGGAGGGGTGAAAGGGCAGAGCAGCAACCAGGGGTGGAGCCAAACCGTTGGCAAGACAACAGGGCTGTGTGAATGGGCTGGGGAGAAACACACACACACACACACACACACACACACACACACACACACACACACACACACACACACACACACACACACACACACACACACACACACACACACACACACACACACACAGACAGACAGACAAACAACAACAAAAAAACACACACACACGCACGCACACACACACACCCTTCCCTGTCACACACTGTCTTCATATTCTTTTCCACCCCTGGCAAGACCCTCTCACCCTGTCAGTTTCCTCTCTCTCCACCCCGCTTGACCTCTAAACCTCAGCAGGTCACAGAGGGGTCAGAGTCAGAGAGAGGCCAGGTAGGTATCCCCCACATGACTAAGTCAGTACAGTACTAATGCTTACTTAACACTATTATCATGCCACACTGACACACAATGTCAAAACACACGTTATACCCAGACAACTGGTCAAGTAAATGAACTAACTGGCAAACTAAATGCATTCATTCACCTTTTCCCATTTTTTTGTGCAGTAGCCCTCTCTGGAAATTAGTGTCGAGCTCCTATAGACCATAGACTCAGGAGTAGCTAGCTCCTATAGACCATAGACTCAGGAGTAGCTAGCTCCTATAGACCATAGACTCAGGAGTAGCTAGCTCCTATAGACCATAGACTCAGGAGTAGCTAGCTCCTATAGACCATAGACTCAGGAGTAGCTAGCTCCTATAGACCATAGACTCAGGAGTAGCTAGCTCCTATAGACCATAGACTCAGGAGTAGCTAGCCCCTATAGACCATAGACTCAGGAGTAGCTAGCTCCTATAGACCATAGACTCAGGAGTAGCTAGCTCCTATAAACTCAGGAGTAGCTAGCTCCTATAAACTCAGGAGTAGCTAGCCCTTATAAACTCAGGAGTAGCTGGCCCCTATAGACTCAGGAGTAGCCAGCCCCTATAGATTCAGGAGTAGCTAGCCCCTCTAGACTCAGGAGTAGCTAGCCCCTGGAGACTCAGGAGTAGCTGGCCCCTATAGACTCAGGAGTAGCTAGCCCCTCTAGACTCAGGAGTAGCTAGCCCTTCTAGACTCAGGAGTCGCCAGCTCCCATAGACTCAGGAGTAGTTAGCCCCTGGAGACTCAGGAGTAGCTGGCCCCTATACTCAGGAGTATCTGGCCCCTATAGACTCAGGAGTAGCTAGCTCCTATAGACCATAGACTCAGGAGTAGCTAGCTCCTATAAACTCAGGAGTAGCTAGCCCCTATAAACTCAGGAGTAGCTAGCCCCTCTAGACTCAGGAGTAGCTAGCCCCTGGAGACTCAGGAGCAGCTGGCCCCTATAGACTCAGGAGTAGCCGGCCCCTATAGACACAGGAGTAGCTGGCCCCTGGAGACTCAGGAGTAGCTAGCCCCTGGAGACTCAGGAGTAGCTGGCCCCTGGAGACACAGGAGTAGCTAGTCCCTGGAGACTCAGGAGTAGCTAGCCCCTGGAGACTCAGGAGTAGCTAGCCCCTGGAGACTCAGGAGTATCTAGCCCCTGGAGACTCAGGAGTAGCTAGCCCCTCTAGACTCAGGAGTAGCTAGCCCCTATAGACCCAGGAGTAGCCAGCCCTTATAGACTCAGTAGTAGCCAGCCCCTATAGACTCAGGAGTAGCTGGCCCCTATAGACTCAGGAGTAGCTAGCCCCTATAGACCCAGGAGTAGCCAGCCCCTATAGACTCAGGAGTAGCCAGCCCCTATAGACTCAGGAGTAGCTGGCCCCTATAGACTCAGGAGTAGCCAGCCCCTATAGACTCAGGAGTAGCCAGCCCCTATAGACTCAGGAGTAGCTAGCCCCTCTAGACTCAGGAGTAGCTAGCCCCTCTAGACTCAGGAGTAGCTGGCCCCTATAGACTCAGGAGTAGCTAGCCCCTCTAGACTCAGGAGTAGCTAGCCCCTCTAGACTCAGGAGTAGCTGGCCCCTATAGACTCAGGAGTAGCTAGCCCCTCTAGACTCAGGAGTAGTTAGCCCCTGTAGACTCAGGAGGGAACATGGCACACCTGTATGTATTGTATTGACTAGTCCTAGAGGTCAAGGAGCTAGGAGCTAGGAGCTAGGGGAGACAGTACTATATGACATGTGATTTGGCTTTGTTTTGAACTGCTCTAGCAGTAGCCTGCACCGTTGACCTGTACTCCCTCGGCAGTATACCGTATACAGTTTAACACTCACTGCAAAGACGAGTATACCGTTTAACACACACACTGCAAAGACGAGTATACCGTTTAACACACACACTGCAAAGACGAGTATACCGTTTAACACACACACTGCAATGTGTTGAGTAAAAAAACAAATCACAAATAAAATATGGTGCATTCAGGCAAAGTATCATCATCATCAGCAGCGTTTTAACGAGTACGAAAAGAAAAGGACAACAACAACAAGAGTGGTAGTATAACAATATGATAGAAATAAGAACACGTGCTTGGCAACGTTTCTGTTTTTGAAAAACATTCCACCCAATGAGCTTATTGTTCAACCTCATACCTCCATGGTAAAACAAAGGTGAGGTAGAGAGAATGAAAGAGTGTGGAGGAGAAAGAGGGAGGGTGTGGTAGAGTACAGAACACTGATAGTATCTCTCCAGCAGCAGGGAATGCTGGAGGAATAGTGGAGCAGCAGGGAATGCTGGAGGAATAGTGAAGCAGCAGGGAATGCTGGAGGAATAGTGGAACAGCAGGGAATGCTGGAGGAATAGTGGAGCAGCAGGGAATGCTGGAGGAATAGTGGAGCAGCAGGGAATGCTGGAGGAATAGTGAAACAGCAGGGAATGCTGGAGGAATAGTGGAGCAGCAGGGAATGCTGGAGGAATAGTGGAGCAGCAGGGTATGCTGGAGGAATAGTGGAACAGCAGGG
>NC_092150.1:90544774-90569774 GCF_045791955.1 Oncorhynchus clarkii lewisi
CTGACAGAGGAGACGTGGAGAGAAAGAGAGAGAAATATATTTAACCCAACACAGAGCCCTGTGGAACCCCTATTCTTCTTACATTGCAGGGTCTCGGCCCGGTTTCTCTGGATCATGGGACGTGGAGAGAAAGAGAGAGAGAGGAAGGAAGGAAGGAAGGAAAGAAGAGGGGAGATTAAGTCTAGTTCAGAGGTTTCCAAACTGGGGTCTGCGGTCCCCTAGGGGTCCACCAAGGTATGCAGGGGTTCCACATTTTTTTTTATTAACAATTTTTTTAGTGAAAAATATTTATTTTTTTGAATATCGCTAGCTGACACAGAATACCATCGTGGATACCGTTGCAGAGCAAAGGGGGAACCACTACTTCAAGGTCTCAGAGCAAGTGACGTCACCGATTGAAACGCTATTTAACGCGCACCACCGCTAACTAAGCTAGCCGTTACACATCCGTCTCACATCCGTTACACTTGCTCAGCCCTTCGTTTCCCGTAGTCCACAATCAGCTCCTTTTGTCTTGTCAATAAATTGAACTTGAATTTCTTGATTTGAAACTGTGTCTGATGTGTTGACGATTAATGACAGTGATCAAACAAACGTCTCACTTTCCCCTTTTGCTGCATGTGAGTGCACACACACACACACACACACACACACACACACACACACACACACACACACACACACACACACACACACACACACACACACACACAGGACAAGATAATACACAGAGTGTACAAAACATTAGGAACACCTGCTCTTTCCATGACAGACTAACCAGGTGAATCCAGGTGAAAGATATGATCCCTTATTGATGTCACTGGTTAAATCCACGTCAGCCAGTGTAGATGAAGGGGAGGAGACAGGTTAAAGAAGGATTTTTAAGCCTTGTGCCAATTGAGACATTGCTTGTGTATGTGTGTGTCATTCAGAGGGTGAATGGGTAAGACAAAAGATTGAAGTGCCTTTGAACGGAGTTTGGTGGTAGGTGCCAGGCGCAACGGTTTGTGTCAAGAACTGCAACGCTGCTGGGTCTTTCACGCTCAACAGTGTAACATTGTAACAGGGTAACATCGTAACATGGTAACAGGGTAACAGGGTAACAGCGTAACAGGGTAACAGGGTAACAGGGTAACATTGTAACATTGTAATAGGGTAACATTGTAACAGTGTAACAGGGTAACAGGGTAACAGGGTAACAGCGTAACAGGGTAACAGGGTAACAGCGTAACAGGGTAACAGGGTAACAGGGTAACAGCATAAAGGGTAACAGGGTAACAGGGTAACAGGGTAACAGAGTAACAGTGTAACAGGGTAACATCGTAACAGGGTAACAGGGTAACAGGGTAACAGCGTAACAGGGTAACAGCGTAACAGGGTAACAGGGTAACAGAGTAACAGGGTAACAGTGTAACATTGTAACAGGGTAACAGGGTAACAGGGTAACAGCGTAACGGGGTAAAAGGGTAACAGCGTAACAGGGTAACAGCGTAACAGGGTAACAGGGTAACAGGGTAACAGCGTAACAATATAATAATGTAATCTGTTACTCATTCATTCACCAGTCTCTTCGGTTTAGTTCGACATTCACTGAAGTGATTTCAGTGCCAACAGAAATCGTATTTCAATTCCATCATGTAGAATTTGTAGGATATTGAATATTTTTTGAATATTTTTAATTTGTAATGCCCAAACGGAATAATTTTATTTCATGATTGGAAACTGAACTGAATGAATGTCGCATTCAGTTAAAACATAACATTTCAATTGAATTGAATATTCAAATTGAATATTTATATATTCAGTTTCAATATAGTAGATATTACATTAACTGTCTGTGTATCAAGTTTACAAACATTCCAAGTTTATCAAAGTTTCATATATTCAACTCTCAGATACGTTCAGATTCAGTTTTCAAATTAAATTCTCGAAATTCAGATTCAAAACCAGACACAACATCCTGGTACTTTGCCAGCCAGGAAAGAGAAAGAGAGAGAGAGGGAGAACAGATAGAATCGAACTCTCTCTGTGGTAAACAGTAGCTTTTGGATGATTTAAGAAGCCAATGTGGCATGAATTTATTTTCTTCCTATGAATTTGGTTTTAGCGTTTAATATACAGTTAACCTCTCATGACCTTTTGAGAATATTCTGGAAGCTTCTATTGTCCATAACTTACAGTTGAAATACTATGACTGGGTATGCAAAAATATAATGTTTTATAGTATGTTTAAATGCCAGGATGTCATACTCATGGTTAGTAGTGTAGCTCCATTTGGTAGTGTCTTTAGAATCCCCTCCACCTAGTAGTGGAGAGAGCTGCATGTCTGGCCAACTAGCTTGCTGGCTGGCCTAGCAACAATCTCTGTCTGCCTAACTGAGCTGGCACAGTGTCTAAATGCATCTACCCTTGATGTGAAGCCATTCAAGCGAGGACAATAGCGTGGCAGGGACAGAAATAGCTTTTTCTCTAACTCCCCCCCCCCCCTCCCTCCTCTGTCTCTCTCTATCTCTCCCTCTCTCTCTCCCCCTCTCTCCCCCTCTCTATATCTCTCTACCTCTCTCTCTCCCTCTCTCTCTCTCTCTCTCTCTCTCTCTCCCCTCTCTCCCCCTCTCTCTCTCTCTCTCCCCCTCTCTATCTCTCTCTCCCTCTCTCTCTCTCTCTCTCTCTCTCTCCCCTCTCTCTCTCTCTCTCTCTCTCTCTCTCTCTCTCTCAAAACAAACAGTGAAGTGAGGACGTAGTTGTACTTCTAAATACAGAGTGCTATCACAGAGTGTCTTAGTCATTGAGAATCACGCTGGTTTTGCTTTCCAGACATCACCACAGTTGCAATGGGAGGGGAGGGGAGGGGAGGGGAGAGGAGAGGAGGGATGTTGTTGTTTGTGTCTAAATTAAGAGTCGGTTATGCACAGTTCAGTGTTAGGCATAAAGGGGTCATGTTAGGTTCCGATGCTCATGGCTGTTGTTTTGTCTGGCTGGCGTGAGGGCAGTGGAATACTAATTACTATTTACCTCTAAATCTATTCTAAATAACCCAAAATTGGACCATTGGGGGTATTCCAGAAAGCATTATTATTATTAAGGTAGCCAGCTAACTTTGATGTCATCATTACCAGTCAAACCAACCTGGACCCAGGGGTAGACGTCACACAATAAATGTAAATCTGAGACGCTCCAACTAGATATGTATATGTTAGGAATTTGACAAACGTATGATATGTTTACGAATTACAATTTGTTGTAGCTAACGTATGCTAGGTGGCTAGGTTGCTAATGCTATCGTTATCTAGGTGTCTAGGTAGATAATGCTATCGTTAGCTAGGTGGCTAGGTTGCTAATGCTATCGTTAGCTAGGTGGCTAGGTTGCTAATGCTATCGTTAGCTAGGTGGCTAGGTTGCTAATGCTATCGTTAGCTAGGTGGCTAGGTTGCTAATGCTATCGTTAGCTAGGTGGCTAGGTTGCTAATGCTATCGTTAGCTAGGTGGCTAAGATTAGCTAGGCTAGGGGTTAGTGATAGGTCTTTAACTCAAGTTAAAGTTACGGTTAAACCTCTTAAATGTAACTACATATCCTCTCAAATGTGATCTATGTATTTAGTTATTTATCATGAGAGGACCATAAACAATAACTAGCAATACTGCATACTCCAAGAATGATTCAAATCTCACCTTTCTGATCTTTTTTTTGTATGTAAATTGCTGAGGTGTAGTCACTTTTGAGGACACAAGCTCAAGTGTACAGTACAAATATGAAAATATGAAATATTTTATACGACGTATTTCCTATTCAACAAAACTGTATGAATAAGGCTTGAAATGACTTATATGCTTTCTAAATATATTATAATGAAATTATAAAACTGCTAACTATAAGATTTCACCTTCCTTATAACTGTAAAATACATATTTGAATGTTTAGTGTTAGAGAAAATGTGCATATTTTCTAAAGGTCTCTCTTGATCAAAACATCTGCCCCTAATCTTCTCCATTTATGACAATCAGAAAGTGTTTTTTTGTTGTTTAAAATCTATGAATAATTTTAGATTAATGGCTATAAATCGATCTCTGAATGTGCTATAGTGATAATTGCACTCTCTCCTTAGATGTAAGCATGGCAGGCATGTGCTTTGTCAGTGGCTGTGACGGTAGGGTTCGGAACAAGGAGTCGATGGTCAGTCAGAGGAGCGAATTAAAATGGTAGGAGGGACATCCCAGTTTCAAGTGGTGTCAGATTACACTACTGTGTCCGTGGGAACCAGTACCAGAAATAAACAATTAAAAATGAACAGTGACCATCACACTCCAAAAGAGTGTAAATTGCAAAAGAATAAAAACATTCCAAATGTCATATTATATATATACAGAGTTGTAATGATGTGCAAATAGTTAAAGTACAAAAGGGAAAATAAATCAACATAAATATGGGTTGTATTTACAATGGTGTTTGTTCTTCACTGGTCTCTCTCTATTTCTCAGTGCATGCTGGGAGTCTTTTGTTGTTGAGAAGCCATATGGAGGGCTCCATCCTTACTTCAAATCAAACCAAATGTATTTATAAAGCCCTTCGTACATCAGCTGATATCTCAAAGTGCTGTACAGAAACTCAGCCTAAAACCCCCAAACAGCAAGCAATGCAGGTGTAGAAGCACGGTGGCTAAAACTCCCTAAAAAAGGCCAAAACCTAGGAAGAAACCTAGAGAGGAACCAGGCTATGTGGGGTGGCCAGTCCTCTTCTGGCTGTGCCGGGTGGAGATTATAACATAACATGGCCAAGATGTTCAACTGTTCATAAATTACCAGCATGGTCAAATAATAATAATCACAGGCAGAACAGTTACTTATTTTCTTGATTTTTTACTTAGTGTTTTCTTTCAATTGTTATTATCTATGGTGGAGGGTTAACGCACTGTTAGTTTAGCGGTACCCACTGGTTAATTTCAAAGTTACGGAGGAAGAGGACAGAGGTTTAGTTTCCTGGGGTTTTGCGTGATGGCTTCGCAGCCTAGCACGGAGGAGATGCTGTCATTACGGCATGGATTCAGGTGTGTTCCTGATATTGGAGTTAAGGTGGAGGAGGTTTCTCCTCTTTCGACTCCTTCGACTAGGGTGGTAGTTGCGAATCTACATGATTCAGATGATCAAATCCGGAAAGAACGGAATCGGTTTGGTAGGTTTGTACTGTCGGCAGGTTTTCAGGCAGATGCCGTTAAACACGGCAGGGTAGCCTAGTGGTTAGAGCGTTGGACTAGTAACCGGAAGGTCTAGTCAGGTTATAGATGGTGGTGTAAATGAGGCTGGGTCTAGTCATGTTAGTCATGAAAGGAGGTGGGAGGGGAGGGGCTGAGGGGGGAGAGGAAAGGAGGTGGGAGGGGAGGGGCTGAGGGGGGGGGGCTGAGGGGGGAGAGGAAAGGAGGTGGGAGGGGAGGGGTTGAGGGGGGAGAGAAAAGGAGGTGGGAGGGGAGGGGCTGAGGGGGGTGAGGAAAGGAGGTGGGAGGGGAGGGGCTTGTGTGGTCTAAGGCACTAAGGAACCTTTGCCTGGTGCTGGGGGGGAGGTCCCGACTAGAGAGAAAGGGCAGATGGTCAGGATGGGCGATGGAGATGAGGAGGAGGATGGTGAGTCTGAAGAAGAGGACGATGAGGAGGCTTTCTTATTCAGACTCCTCTTCAATGGGTCCAGAGCTGACAGCCAGTCAGGCAGAGGGGTCAAAGTTCACGTTGAGGGAACCGTCAAGGTTCCTGAATGAGACTTAACAGAGAAAAAAGGTTGATCTTGAAGCTCTTTTTTTTTTGCGATCAGGATTTTTTTTTAAGATCAGTGCAACACGCTATGAAAAAATGAGGGGCATGGTGTCCTCTCACCCAGGAAACGTTTAAGGTTGAGGAAGTGGGTCACAACCATGCGCAAGCCTTTACCGTCAGATGTTGTTTAGATTAATAGTTGTCTTCTGGCATTGGTGCTTTTTGAGCTTTCCTATTGGGTCTCTTTCTCTGCAATTGGTCTCTTTCTTTCCTATTGGTCTCTTTCTCTGCTATTGGTCTCTTTCTCTGCTATTGGTCTCTTTCTTTCCTATTGGTCTCTTTCTTTCCTATTGGTCTCTTTCTTTCCTATTGGTCTCTTTCTTTCCTATTGGTCTCTTTCTTTGCTATTGGTCTCTTTCTCTGCTATTGGTCTCTTTCTTTCCTATTGGTCTCTTTCTTTCCTATTGGTCTCTTTCTTTCCTATTGGTCTCTTTCTTTCCTATTGGTCTCTTTCTCTGCTATTGGTCTCTTTCTTTCCTATTGGTCTCTTTCTTTGCTATTGGTCTCTTTCTTTGCTATTGGTCTCTTTCTGGTGGAAAGGGGCAAGTGTGCCGAGCCATGGGACAGATCCTAGTACAGGGGTGGCAGTCCTTTAGCACCGGGGCTGTCTGTGTGTTGATCCATGGGACAGATCCTAGTACAGGGGTGGCAGTCCTTTAGCACCGGGGCTGTCTGTGTGTTGATCCATGGGACAGATCTTAGTGCAGGGGTGGCAGTCCTTTAGCACCGGGGCTGTCTGTGTGTTGATCCATGGGACAGATCCTAGTACAGGGGTGGCAGTCCTTTAGCACCAGGGCTGTCTGTGTGTTGATCCATGGGACAGATCCTAGTACAGGGGTGGCAGTCCTTTAGCACCGGGGCTGTCTGTGTGTTGATCCATGGGACAGATCCTAGTACAGGGGTGGCAGTCCTTTAGCACCGGGGCTGTCTGTGTGTTGATCCATGGGACAGATCTTAGTACAGGGGTGGCAGTCCTTTAGCACCGGGGCTGTCTGTGTGTTGATCCATGGGACAGATCCTAGTACAGGGGTGGCAGTCCTTTAGCACCGGGGCTGTCTGTGTGTTGAGCCATGGGACAGATCTTAGTGCAGGGGTGGCAGTCCTTTAGCACCGGGGCTGTCTGTGTGTTGATCCATGGGACAGATCCTAGTACAGGGGTGGCAGTCCTTTAGCACCAGGGCTGTCTGTGTGTTGATCCATGGGACAGATCCTAGTACAGGGGTGGCAGTCCTTTAGCACCGGGGCTGTCTGTGTGTTGATCCATGGGACAGATCCTAGTACAGGGGTGGCAGTCCTTTAGCACCGGGGCTGTCTGTGTGTTGATCCATGGGACAGATCTTAGTACAGGGGTGGCAGTCCTTTAGCACCGGGGCTGTCTGTGTGTTGATCCATGGGACAGATCCTAGTACAGGGGTGGCAGTCCTTTAGCACCAGGGCTGTCTGTGTGTTGATCCATGGGACAGATCCTAGTACAGGGGTGGCAGTCCTTTAGCACCGGGGCTGTCTGTAAAACCTCCTCAAAGGAGGAGTGTAAACGTAGGCTGCTTATTGTTAAAGCAGAAATGAACAACATGGGTTTTGTCCTTATAAATGCGTATGCGCCTAACACAGGGAGAGAAAGAGGGGGTTCTATTTGGGTGTCTTAGACAGGAACTCTCACAGGTAACGCCTGAGGAGACGCTGGTGGTCGGCGGGGACTGGAACTGTACCATGGATTTTTCTAAAGATAGAAATGGGGAGGAGCCTCATTCAGTCTCAGTGGGGGGTGATAAAGGACATAATTAATCAGTTTCATCTAGTGGGTGTTTGGAGAACGAGACATCACTAGACAGTATACGTGGGTAACGGTCTTTGGGTCTAGGTGTGAGTGCAGCCCGACCCCATCAGTTTTACATGTCCAGGAATCGGGTCAATAGGCTGTTGGGCGCTACCATTCTCCTGGTGGGGATTTCACCACATAACCATGGCTGGGCTGTCTATTTCCCCAGGGCCTCGGCAGGCATCCTGTTGGAAGTTTAATGTAAAGCTCTTACAAGATGCCACTTTTTGCTCAGGTTTCCAGACTTTTTGGGGGGAAAGGTGGGGAGAGGAGAATGAGTCTCTGAGTCAATGGTGGGATGTGGGAAAAGTCCAAATTTGGCTTTTCTGTCAACAGTATACAGCTCTCTCATCCTCAGAGGCTAGGAGAGTATTGGGGGAACTAGAGCGTAGTATTAGTGAGATGGAGGTAGAGATAGTGGGGCAAGGAAATGTAGGCCTCCAGGCTAATTTAGCCGAACTACGTAGGGACCTGGGTAGTTTTTTCCAGGTTAAAACAAAGGGAGCACTTGTAAGAGATCGGTTCTCCATGCTCAAGGAGATGGATGCTCCCAGCTCCTTCTTTTTGGTTTGGAAAGACAGAGAGGTGAAGCCGAGGATATGCATTGTCTATGGCTGTCTGATGGGCGGGTGACCTCTGTGGGGGAGAGATGCAGGAGTGAACTGTGGAGTTCTATAGTGAGTTGTTTAGGGCAGAACTGCGTGATCCTATGTGTGCTCAGGTCTTATTCGCAGAACTCCCTAAGCTCTCTCTGGCAGGGATGAAATGGACATTGCTCTGTTGTCCCATGAACTGGCAGAGGCCGTAACCCAGATGTTTTAGTGGAGTTTTCTAAAGAATTCTGGGGAATAATCGGACTGGAATTCATTTGCGTGGTGCGCGAGTGCGTCGGTATAGGAGAGTCGTGTGGCATTGCTCTGTGTGGACTACAAGATATTTGCCAAGGTCCTCGCTAACAGTACACAAGGGCCAGACATATTGTGTACCGGGATGCTCAATCACGTACAACTTGTTCTTAATCAGGGACGTGTTGGACTTGTCGAGAGTATCAGTGTCGACGTATGCAGGTTACGTTTCTGTGATGGTCAGGGATGGGCAGGATATGCAGGCACTAGAGACCAGTCTGAAGGTGTACGAGGGAGCTTCGTCAGCTAAGGTGAACTGGGGCAAGAGCAAAGGAGGACAGGGCCTGGTGGAACTGGAGAGCAGGATGGCTGCTTTCCGACTAAAGACGACGCAGAGACTGCTGTACCATTCTGATGTCGGCTGGAGGGAACCAGCATGCGCGCTGCTGAGGAGAGCTGGTGGATTAGGGTTGGACCGGCAACTGTTCCTCATGAAGCCGGAGAGGCTGAGTACAGCAGGTCTCTCTGATTTCTACTCTGCAGTGCTGAGGGCCTGGCAGCTGCTGAGGCCCACACGAGAAGGGGGTGGAGCCTGGGCTGTGGGAGGAGCCTATCCTCCACAATCCAGCCATCCTTTTGAGATCGGTTCAATCGGCCACCGTGCAGAAGCGACTGTGGGCACAACCAACAGGAATAACGTCTCTTAGGCTGCTGGAGAGATTCCTTGGGAATGTCCAGGAGACACTGTCTGAGCTGGTAAGGAGGGTTTGAGCGGCTAAAAGGGGATGGGCCACCAATTTTTACGCCACTGCAGGTGATAGAGACTGGCAAGGGGGTATGGAGGACTTGTTGGACCAGGGATGTTCTCTGTTTAGTGAGTCCTCCAGATCAGAGGTAGTAGGGATGAGCAGGGATGTTCTCTGTTTAGTGAGTCCTCCAGATCAGAGGTAGTAGGGATGAGCAGGGATGTTCTCTGTTTAGTGAGTCCTCCAGATCAGAGGCAGTAGGGATGACCAGGGATGTTCTCTGTTTAGTGAGTCCACCAGGTCAGAGGCAGTAGGGATGACCAGGGATGTTCTCTGTTTAGTGAGTCCTCCAGATCAGAGGCAGTAGGGATGACCAGGGATGTTCTCTGTTTAGTGAGTCTTCCAGATCATAGGCAGTAGGGATGACCAGGGATGTTCTCTGTTTAGTGAGTCCACCAGGTCAGAGGCAGTAGGGATGACCAGGGATGTTCTCTGAGTACATTTGGGTATCAGGGAAAATGTATGTAAAAAAAAAAAGTACATTATTTTCTCTAGGAATGTAGAGAAGTAAAATAAGGTAAAAATATCAATTGTAAAGTACAGATACACTAAAAAAGTAGTACTTTAAAGTATTTTAAGGACTTTACACCACTGCCCATCAGCGCCTATCAACAAGATCTAACACACACAACACTCCCTTTACGGTCCCACTTTCCCCCTGGAGAGGATTCCAATTCTTTTAGACCTCCTTACCCTCCTCCTCTCCCTCCCCCTCTCCCTTCTCCTCTCCCTCCTCCTCTCCCTTCCCCTCTCCCTTCTCCTCTCTCTTCTCCTAACCCTCCTCCTCTCCCTTCTCCTCTCTCTTCTCCTAACCCTCCCCCTCTCCCTCCTCCTCTCCCTTCCCCTCTCCCTTCTCCTCTCTCTTCTCCTAACCCTCCCCCTCTCCCTTCTCCTCTTCCCCCTCCTCTCCCTTCCCCTCTCCCTTCCCCTCTCCCAACCCTCCTCCTCTCCCTTTTCCTCTCTCTTCTCCTAACCCTCCTCCTCTCCCTTCTCCTCTCCCTCCTCCTCTCCCTCCTCCTCTCCCTTCTCCTAACCCTCTCCCTTCTCCTCTCCCTTCTCCTAACCCTCCCCCTCTCCCTTCCCCTCTCCCTTCTCCTCTCCCTCCTCCTCTCCCTTCTCCTAACCCTCTCCCTTCTCCTCTCCCTTCTCCTCTCCCTTCTCCTAACCCTCCCCCTCTCCCTTCCCCTCTCCCTTCTCCTCTCCCTCCTCCTCTCCCTCCTCCTAACCCTCCTCCTCTCCCTTCTCCTCTCCCTCCCCCTCCTCCTCTCCCTTCTCCTCTCCATCCTCCTCTCCCTTCTCCTAACCCCCCTCCTCTCCCTTCTCCTCTCCCCCTTCTCCCTCCTCCTCTCCCTTCTCCTCTCCCTCCCCCTCTCCCTTCTCCTCTCCCTCCTCCTCTCCCTTCTCCTCTCCCTTCTCCTCTCCCTCCCCTCTCCCTTCTCCTCTCCCTCCCCCTCTCCCTTATCCTCTCCCTCCCCCTCTCCCTTCTCCTCTCCCTCCTCCTATCCCTTCTCCTCTCCCTCCCCCTCTCCCTTCTCCTCTCCCTCCCCCTCTCCCTTCTCCTCTCCCTTCTCCTCTCCCTCTTCTCTTACTTACAGCCTGAAATTCAAACCTCTCTCTATCCCCCCCAACTCTCTCTGCCCTCACAGCTCAATTCAATTTAAGGGATTTATTGGCATGGGAAACATATGTTAACATTGCCAAAGCAAGTGAAATAGATAATAAACAAAATAAACTGGTTGCCCTTTTCTTGTGGCAACAGGTCACACATATTGCTGCTGTGATGTCACACTGTGGTATTTCACTCAATAGATATGGGAGTTTTTCAAAATTGGATTTGTTTTCGAATTCTTTGTGGAGTTGTGTAATCTGAGGGAAATATGTCTCTCTAATATGGTCATACATTGGGCAGGAGGTTAGGAAGTGCAGCTCAGTTTCCACCTCATTTTGTAGGCAGTGAGCACATAGCCTGTCTTCACTTGAGAGCCATGTCTGCCTTCGGTGGCCTTTCTCAATAGCAAGGCTATGCTCACTGAGTCTGTACATTGTCAAAGCTTTCCTTAATTTTGGGTCAGTCACAGTGGTCAGGTATTCTGCCACTGTGTCCTCTCTGTTTAGGGCCAAATAGCATTCTAGTTTGCTCTTGTTTTTTTGTTAATTCTTTCCAATGTGTTAAGTAATTATCTTTTTGTTTTCTCATGATTTGGTTGGGTCTAATTGTGTTGCTGTCCTGGGGCTCTGTAGGGTGTGTTTGTGTTTGTGAACAGAGCCCCAGGACCAGCTTGCTTAGGGGACTCTTCTCCAGGTTCATCTCTCTGTAGGTGATGGCTTTATTATGGAAGGTTTGGGAATCACTTCCTTTTAGGTGGTTGTAGAATTCAACAGCTCTTTCCTGGATTTTGATAATTAGCCGGTATCGGCTTAATTCTACTCTGCATGTTTTACATTGTACACGGAGGATATTTTTGCAGAATTGCAGATTCTGAATTTGGTGTTTTACCTCTCTTTCTACCCCCCTCCTTTCTCTCTCGCTACCCCCACCTCTCTCTCTCTCTCTACCCCCAACTATCTCTCTACCCCCAACTATCTCTCTACCCCCCCACCTCTCTCTATCTACCCCCCCACCTCTCTCTCTCTACCCCCCACCTCTCTCTCTCTCTACCCCCAACTATCTCTCTACAACCCCACCTCTCTCTCTCTACCCCCCACCTTTCTCTCTCTCTACCCCCAACTATCTCTCTACAACCCCACCTCTCTCTCTCTACCCCCCACCTTTCTCTCTCGCTACCCCCACCCCTCTCTCTCTCTACCCCCCACCTCTCTCTTTCTACCCCCCACCTCTCTCTCTACCCCCCACCTCTCTCTCTCTATCCCCCCACCTCTCTCTCTCTACAACCCCAGCTCTCTCTTTCTCTACCCCCCACCTCTCTCTCTCTACCTCCCACCTCTCTCTCTACCCCCACCACTTCTCTCTCTCTACCCCCACCTCTCTCTCTCTCTACCCCTCACCTCTCTCTCTCTCTCTACCCCCCCACCTCTCTCTCTCTACCCCCCACCTTTCTCTCTCTCTACCCCCAACTATCTCTCTACAACCCCACCTCTCTCTCTCTACCCCCCACCTTTCTCTCTCTCTACCCCCAATTATCTCTCTAAAACCCCACCTCTCTCTCTCTACAACCCCAGCTCTCTCTTTCTCTACCCCCCACCTCTCTCTCTCTACCTCCCACCTCTCTCTCTACCCCCACCACTTCTCTCTCTCTACCCCCACCTCTCTCTCTCTCTACCCCTCACCTCTCTCTCTCTCTACCCCCCCACCTCTCTCTCTCTACCCCCCACCTTTCTCTCTCTCTACCCCCAACTATCTCTCTACAACCCCACCTCTCTCTCTCTACCCCCCACCTTTCTCTCTCTCTACCCCCAATTATCTCTCTAAAACCCCACCTCTCTCTCTCTACCCCCCACCTTTCTCTCTCGCTACCCCCACCCCTCTCTCTCTCTCTATCCCCCACCTCTCTCCTACCCCCCACCTCTCTCTCTCTATCCCCCCACCTCTCTCTCTCTACAACCCCAGCTCTCTCTTTCTCTACCCCCCACCTCTCTCTCTCTACCTCCCACCTCTCTCTCTACCCCCACCACTTCTCTCTCTCTACCCCCACCTCTCTCTCTCTCTACCCCTCACCTCTCTCTCTCTCTCTACCCCCCCACCTCTCTCTCTCTATCCCCCCACCTCTCTCTCTCTACAACCCCACCTCTCTCTTTCTCTACCCCCCACCTCTCTCTCTCTACCTCCCACCTCTCTCTCTACCCCCCACCTCTCTCTCTCTACCCCCCCACCTCTCTCTCTCGCTCTACCCCTCACTTCTCTCTCTACCCCCACCTCTCTCTCTCTCTACCCCCCACCTCTCTCTCTCTCTCTACCCCCCACATCTCTCTCTACCTCCACCTCTCTCTCTCTCTACCCCCCCACCTCTCTCTCTCTCTCTACCCCCCACCTCTCTCTCTCTACCCCCGACCTCTCTCTCTCTACCCCCCACCTCTCTCTCTCTCTACCCCCCCACCTTTCTCTCTCTACCCCCCACCTCTCTCTCTCTCTCTCTACCCCCCACCCCTCTCTCTCTCTCTCTCTACCCCCCCACCTCTCTCTCTCTCTCTTCCCCCCCACCTCTCTCATCATCCTCCTTTAAATCACTTCGACTAATACAACAGCATCCTTCCTGTAAACACTCCCATCCATTAGCATCACAGCTGCAGACCACCACAAACTGCCACACTGTCGTAGAAGAAGCCTGCATGTCGGGAGAAGTTTTCATTGGCTGAAGGGATGGAGAATTACAAAAAAGAAATAGAAAACGAGTGAAAGAGGCTGAATCCCGAATTCTCCCACTCCCACTTCCCCTCACCCCTTTTCACACGTGTCCCAATGCTGAGGGAGTGAACATTTTTCGAGGGTGTAATTAGAACCACAGAACACCAAGGCAAAATCACTACCAAACCCGTAGCACTCTTGTCTTGTAGTCATGAAGTGCTTTGAAAAAGACTGGTCATGGCTCACATCAACACCATTTCCCAGAAACCCCAGACCCACTCCAATTTTTTTTATACCGCCACAACAGATCCACAGATGATGCAATCTCTATTGCATTCCACACTGCCCTTTCCGACCTGGACAAAACTAACACCTATGTGAGAATGCTGTTCGTTGACTACAGCTCAGCGTTCCACACCATAGTACCCTCAAAGCTCAGGACCCTGGGACTAAACACCTCCCTCAGCAACTGAATCCTGGACTCCCAGACGGGCCGCCCCTCAAGTGGTAAGGGTAGGTAGGCAACAACACATCTGTCACGCTGAACCCTACACGTGGGCCACTCAGGGGTGCGTACTTAGTCCCCTCCTGTACTCCCTGTTCACCCATGACCGCATGGCACGACTCCAACAACATCATTAAGTTTGCTGACAACACAGCAGTGGTAGGCCTGATCACCAACAATGATGAGACAGCCAATAGGGAGAGACCTGTCAGTTCCAGGACAGCAACCTCTCCCTCAATGTGAGCAAGACAAAGGAGCTGACTGTGGACTATAGGAAAAGGAGGGCCGAGCACGCCCCCATTCTCATCGACATACTCATTACCTCAATGACCACGACTAACCGGTACCCCCTGTATATAGCCTCCACATTGACTCTGTACCGGTACCCCCTGTATATAGCCTCCACATTGACTCTGTACTGGTACCTCCTGTATGTAGCCTCCACATTAACTCTGTACTGGTACCTCCTGTATATAGCCTCCACATTGACTCTGTACCGGTACCCCCTGTATATAGCCTCCACATTGACTCTGTACCGGTACCCCCTGTATATAGCCTCCACATTGACTCTGTACCGGTACCCCCTGTATATAGCCTCCACATTGACTCTGTACCGGTACCCCCTGTATAGAGCCTCCACATTAACTCTGTACTGGTACCTCCTGTATATAGCCTCCACATTGACTCTGTACTGGTACCTCCTGTATATAGCCTCCACATTAACTCTGTACTGGTACCTCCTGTATATAGCCTCCACATTGACTCTGTACCAGTACCCCCTGTATATATCCTCCACATTGACTCTGTACCGGTGCCCCCTGTATATAGCCTCCACATTGACCCTGTACCGTAACACCCTGTATATAGCCTCCACATTGACCCTGTACCGTAATACCCTGTATATAGCCTCCACATTGACTCTGTACCGGTACCCCCTGAATATAGCCTCCACATTGACCCTGTACCGTAACACCCTGTATATAGCCTCCACATTGACTCTCTACCGGTGCCCCCTGTATATAGTCTCATTACTAACCTGTACCCAGCACATTGACTCTGTACCGGTACCCCCTGTATATAGTCTCATTACTAACCTGTACCCAGCACATTGACTCTGTACCGGTGCCCCCTGTATATAGTCTCATTACTAACCTGTACCCAGCACATTGACTCTGTACCGGTACCCCCTGTATATAGTCTCATTACTAACCTGTACCCAGCACATTGACTCTGTACCGGTACCCCCTGTATATAGTCTCATTACTAACCTGTACCCAGCACATTGACTCTGTACCGGTACCCCCTGTATATAGTCTCATTACTAACCTGTACCCAGCACATTGACTCTGTACCGGTACCCCCTGTATATAGTCTCATTACTAACCTGTACCCAGCACATTGACTCTGTACCGGTACCCCCTGTATATAGTCTCATTACTAACCTGTACCCAGCACATTGACTCTGTACCGGTGCCCCCTGTATATAGTCTCATTACTAACCTGTACCCAGCACATTGACTCTGTACCGGTACCCCCTGTATATAGTCTCATTACTAACCTGTACCCAGCACATTGACTCTCTACCGGTGCCCCCTGTATATAGTCTCATTACTAACCTGTACCCAGCACATTGACTCTGTACCGGTACCCCCTGTATATAGTCTCATTACAAACCTGTACCCAGCACATTGACTCTGTACCGGTACCCCCTGTATATAGTCTCATTACTAACCTGTACCCAGCACATTGACTCTGTACCGGTGCCCCCTGTATATAGTCTCATTACTAACCTGTACCCAGCACATTGACTCTGTACCGGTACCCCCTGTATATAGTCTCATTACTAACCTGTACCCAGCACATTGACTCTGTACCGGTGCCCCCTGTATATAGTCTCATTACTAACCTGTACCCAGCACATTGACTCTGTACCGGTACCCCCTGTATATAGTCTCATTACTAACCTGTACCCAGCACATTGACTCTGTACCGGTACCCCCTGTATATAGTCTCATTACTAACCTGTACCCAGCACATTGACTCTGTACCGGTACCCCCTGTATATAGTCTCATTACTAACCTGTACCCAGCACATTGACTCTGTACCGGTACCCCCTTGTATATAGTCTCATTACTAACCTGTACCCAGCACATTGACTCTGTACCGGTACCCCCTGTATATAGTCTCATTACTAACCTGTACCCAGCACATTGACTCTGTACCGGTACCCCCTGTATATAGTCTCATTACTAACCTGTACCCAGCACATTGACTCTGTACCGGTACCCCCTGTATATAGTCTCATTACTAACCTGTACCCAGCACATTGACTCTGTACCGGTACCCCCTGTATATAGTCTCATTACTAACCTGTACCCAGCACATTGACTCTGTACCGGTGCCCCCTGTATATAGTCTCATTACTAACCTGTACCCAGCACATTGACTCTGTACCGGTACCCCCTGTATATAGTCTCATTACTAACCTGTACCCAGCACATTGACTCTGTACCGGTGCCCCCTGTATATAGTCTCATTACTAACCTGTACCCAGCACATTGACTCTGTACCGGTACCCCCTGTATATAGTCTCATTACTAACCTGTACCCAGCACATTGACTCTGTACCGGTACCCCCTGTATATAGTCTCATTACTAACCTGTACCCAGCACATTGACTCTGTACCGGTACCCCCTGTATATAGTCTCATTACTAACCTGTACCCAGCACATTGACTCTGTACCGGTACCCCCTGTATATAGTCTCATTACTAACCTGTACCCAGCACATTGACTCTGTACCGGTACCCCCTGTATATAGTCTCATTACTAACCTGTACTCAGCACATTGACTCTGTACCGGTACCCCCTGTATATAGTCTCATTACTAACCTGTACCCAGCACATTGACTCTGTACCGGTACCCCCTGTATATAGTCTCATTACTAACCTGTACCCAGCACATTGACTCTGTACCGGTACCCCCTGTATATAGTCTCATTACTAACCTGTACCCAGCACATTGACTCTGTACCGGTACCCCCTGTATATAGTCTCATTACTAACCTGTACCCAGCACATTGACTCTGTACCGGTGCCCCCTGTATATAGTCTCATTACTAACCTGTACCCAGCACATTGACTCTGTACCGGTACCCCCTGTATATAGTCTCATTACTAACCTGTACCCAGCACATTGACTCTGTACCGGTGCCCCCTGTATATAGTCTCATTACTAACCTGTACCCAGCACATTGACTCTGTACCGGTACCCCCTGTATATAGTCTCATTACTAACCTGTACCCAGCACATTGACTCTGTACCGGTACCCCCTGTATATAGTCTCATTACTAACCTGTACCCAGCACATTGACTCTGTACCGGTACCCCCTGTATATAGTCTCATTACTAACCTGTACCCAGCACATTGACTCTGTACCGGTACCCCCTGTATATAGTCTCATTACTAACCTGTACCCAGCACATTGACTCTGTACCGGTACCCCCTGTATATAGTCTCATTACTAACCTGTACCCAGCACATTGACTCTGTACCGGTACCCCCTGTATATAGTCTCATTACTAACCTGTACCCAGCACATTGACTCTGTACCGGTACCCCCTGTATATAGTCTCATTACTAACCTGTACCCAGCACATTGACTCTGTACCGGTACCCCCTGTATATAGTCTCATTACTAACCTGTACCCAGCACATTGACTCTGTACCGGTACCCCCTGTATATAGTCTCATTACTAACCTGTACCCAGCACATTGACTCTGTACCGGTACCCCCTGTATATAGTCTCATTACTAACCTGTACCCAGCACATTGACTCTGTACCGGTACCCCCTGTATATAGTCTCATTACTAACCTGTACCCAGCACATTGACTCTGTACCGGTACCCCCTGTATATAGTCTCATTACTAACCTGTACCCAGCACATTGACTCTGTACCGGTACCCCCTGTATATAGTCTCATTACTAACCTGTACCCAGCACATTGACTCTGTACCGGTGCCCCCTGTATATAGTCTCATTACTAACCTGTACCCAGCACATTGACTCTGTACCGGTACCCCCTGTATATAGTCTCATTACTAACCTGTACCCAGCACATTGACTCTGTACCGGTGCCCCCTGTATATAGTCTCATTACTAACCTGTACCCAGCACATTGACTCTGTACCGGTACCCCCTGTATATAGTCTCATTACTAACCTGTACCCAGCACATTGACTCTGTACCGGTACCCCCTGTATATAGTCTCATTACTAACCTGTACCCAGCACATTGACTCTGTACCGGTACCCCCTGTATATAGTCTCATTACTAACCTGTACCCAGCACATTGACTCTGTACCGGTGCCCCCTGTATATAGTCTCATTACTAACCTGTACCCAGCACATTGACTCTGTACCGGTACCCCCTGTATATAGTCTCATTACTAACCTGTACCCAGCACATTGACTCTGTACCGGTACCCCCTGTATATAGTCTCATTACTAACCTGTACCCAGCACATTGACTCTGTACCGGTACCCCCTGTATATATTCTCATTACTAACCTGTACCCAGCACATTGACTCTGTACCGGTACCCCTGTATATAGTCTCATTACTAACCTGTACCCAGCACATTGACTCTCTACCGGTGCCCCCTGTATATAGTCTCATTACTAACCTGTACCCAGCACATTGACTCTGTACCGGTACCCCCTGTATATAGTCTCATTACTAACCTGTACCCAGCACATTGACTCTGTACCGGTACCCCCTGTATATAGTCTCATTACTAACCTGTACCCAGCACATTGACTCTGTACCGGTACCCCCTGTATATAGTCTCATTACTAACCTGTACCCAGCACATTGACTCTGTACCGGTACCCCCTGTATATAGTCTCATTACTAACCTGTACCCAGCACATTGACTCTGTACCGGTACCCCCTGTATATAGTCTCATTACTAACCTGTACCCAGCACATTGACTCTGTACCGGTACCCCCTGTATATAGTCTCATTACTAACCTGTACCCAGCACATTGACTCTGTACCGGTACCCCCTGTATATAGTCTCATTACTAACCTGTACCCAGCACATTGACTCTGTACCGGTACCCCCTGTATATAGTCTCATTACTAACCTGTACCCAGCACATTGACTCTGTACCGGTACCCCCTGTATATAGTCTCATTACTAACCTGTACCCAGCACATTGACTCTGTACCGGTACCCCCTGTATATAGTCTCATTACTAACCTGTACCCAGCACATTGACTCTGTACCGGTACCCCCTGTATATAGTCTCATTACTAACCTGTACCCAGCACATTGACTCTGTACCGGTGCCCCCTGTATATAGTCTCATTACTAACCTGTACCCAGCACATTGACTCTGTACCGGTACCCCCTGTATATAGTCTCATTACTAACCTGTACCCAGCACATTGACTCTGTACCGGTACCCCCTGTATATAGTCTCATTACTAACCTGTACCCAGCACATTGACTCTGTACCGGTACCCCCTGTATATAGTCTCATTACTAACCTGTACCCAGCACATTGACTCTGTACCGGTACCCCCTGTATATAGTCTCATTACTAACCTGTACCCAGCACATTGACTCTGTACCGGTGCCCCCTGTATATAGTCTCATTACTAACCTGTACCCAGCACATTGACTCTGGACCGGTACCCCCTGTATATAGCCTCATTACTAACCTGTACCCAGCACATTGACTCTTTTTTTACTTTAGTTTAATTAGTAATTATTTTTCGTAACTCTTATTGTTCTTTAAACTGCATTGTTGGTTAAGGGCTTGTAAGTCAGCATTTCAAGGTAAGATCTACACCTGTATTAATCACCTCTCCACTCTCTGGAAGTCCCCCTCTGAGTTTAGTCAGCAACATGACAGCTGAGGGCCCTCTGAGTTTAGTCAGCAACATGACAGCTGAGGGCCCTCTGAGTTTAGTTAGCAACATGACAGCTGAGGGCCCTCTGAGTTTAGTCAGCAACATGACAGCTGAGGGCCCTTGAGTTTAGTCAGCAACATGACAGCTGAGGGCCCTCTGAGTTTAGTCAGCAACATGACAGCTGAGGGCCCTTGAGTTTAGTCAGCAACATGACAGCTGAGGGCCCTCTGAGTTTAGTCAGCAACATGACAGCTGAGGGCCCTCTGAGTTTAGTCAGCAACACGTAACAACGAAAGGCGCCCAACAGACTAAATATGTTAAGATTTGGTTGACATTTGAGAAAGCAAAAAATGGTAGTTACGCTGAGCTTCTAAAAATGTACCTCTTCAATTTTACCTCTCCAAATGACTTTAGGACCGTCGACTGTCCGAGTCCCCCAGGAGGTATCCCATCTAGCAGAACCAGTGAGTTCATATCAGTCGGACTCTCTGTGCTCTAAGTCGGAGGGGGACCAGCTTGAGGTGAGGCTATACCTTCCAAAACTGTTGAAAAGTACATATCTCCTATTTATAACACTGCACTAATCCATCACATTGTGCCACTGTACCTGTGTGTTCGCTTGTTTACGAGGACTCTATGTCCTCTCCTGTTCCCTTTAACTCTGCTCCTGTTCTTCAGGACCTAGGGGGTTCTGCCCAACACCCAGACCCACCTGCTGTCCTCCGTTACCTGTTCTCCAGGACCTAAGGGTTTCTGCCCAACACCCAGACACACCTGCGGTCCTCCGCTACCTGTTCTCCAGGACCTAGGGGGTTCTGCCCAACACCCAGACCCACCTGCTGTCCTCCGTTACCTGTTCTCCAGGACCTAGGGGGTTCTGCCCAACACCCAGACCCACCCGCTGTCCTCCGTTACCTGTTCTCCAGGACCTAGGGGGTTCTGCCCAACACCCAGACCCACCTGCTGTCCTCCGTTACCAACCACCCTCCAACGTTTCATTACATCATCTACAGCTGCTGTTATTGTCATGTTGACCTGCTCAGAACGTTTTCTTGCTCTGTCTTATAATATGAGATACACAGATTAACAGCAAACTCTCAGAACAAAGAAAGCAGCAGTGTCTGGACTTTGCAGTTTTCCCTCTTCAAGTCCCCATTTCCGAGACTGACTGCCTGTTGAGAACAAGTGGCAGGCAGAAACCCTCCCACACCACACGGCAACCCACCTCTCTCTATATTCCACAGACCAGAATTCAGTATTTTAGTCTATGATCGCCATGTGAGAGTACAAAAAAAAATCTGCAAAAAATAAAATAATGACACAACCATACCAAAAAAACGATTGAAGTTTCTGTATTGAAATCCTAATTATTGTCAGGTTTGTTTTCACAGCTGTTTCAAAAGGTGTTGTAGTTGTATCCGCACGATTATGTATTGCTGTGTCCATAGGACCTACAGTAGATACATAAATATATATATTCAACCAAAGTACTAATGTACTAATGATAAATACATATATATATATATATTCAACCACAAGTATTAATGATAAATACAAAAAAAATATATATATACATATATATATTCAACCATAAGTACTAATGATAAAAACATAAATGATAATAGAGGACTGGTGAAATGATATTATTTCAGTGTAGATAAGGGAAGGTGAAAATAAAAACATGGCAGCCAAGCCAGTGTTTGAACCAAATGGATTTGCATATGAATAGGGAGGGAATGAGCTGACTTCCTGATCTGTAAGGTAAGTAACAATGTGTCAAGCAGTTTGCACATTTTATTAGCTATTTTCCAGAAACGTAGCAAACGTTTAAGACATGAATTTTATGTTGTTGTAAATGTTTAACTAGGTAACTCAAAAGTAGTTTGAAGTAATGTTTTCATTTTTATTAGCTAAACAAAACTTGTTTAAAACAGTGAAATTGTTGCGGGAATCAGCCTTGTTTGCATAGCGGGGATGAAAAGATCTCTCTCTCTCTCAACTAAATTAAATTAAAGGGGTTTTATTGGCATAGGAAACCTATGTTAACATTGCCAAAGCAAGTGAACTAGATAATGTACAATAGTGAAATTAACAATAAACATCTGAGATTTCCCAGTTTCCAGTTGTCTTGTACTCACTGAAGTCTGAGATTTCCCAGTTTCCAGTTGTCTTGTACTCACTGAAGTCTGAGATTTCCCAGTTTCCAGTTGTCTTGTACTCACTGAAGTCTGAGATTTCCCAGTTTCCAGTTGTTTTGAATGCGGCAGAAGTCATGCTGGATTGACAGCATGGCCAATGTATTCAACCTTTTCCTGTCCCATGGTGTTGCATGTGAATGTTTATCCTGTTAAGGTTGGAAAAGAGACCCCTTAAACCCAGACTTGGACCACACACCCACTCCACTGAATAGCAGGCTAATGATTGCTTTGCAACTCTTGCAGTTAGCCATTGATTTCCTTCCAGACCACTTTTTTGAATTTGCGATTTCCAACTTGTTGCGTAATGTTTATGGCCGATGAGCACCGATTAGGTTTTATCTATAATTTCTCTTCATATGACAAGGATTCATATTCAACTGTTTGTTTGTTGTGATTGAGTGGGGGGGGGGGGGGGGGGGGGGGAACAGCTGCAGGCAAGGTTCTGTCAGCCACAGCCCCTCTGGCTGCCATCGATACCGTGCCTCCTGATTGGCTCTTATCGCCCCTTGGGGGAAGGGTGGCCATGGAATGGCCCATCTGCAGTCGGCCGATGGCCTCCTTCATGGTGGGAAAGAAGAGAGGTCAAAGAGCAAGAGGCACAGCGATAGGATTTACTCGAAATAAAATCAGTCTGTTTGGGAAAACTATTGTTTTTTTTGTATGGGGGTCTATGAGAAAGTGTTGAATTACTTGAGTCTTATTTGCATGGAATAGAAGCGTCATAAATATTTAGGCTGGTACCAACGTACTGATATAAGTGGATGCACCTGGCATTCCCTCAACTTGGAGAAAAATGTCTTGGTTGTGCCTGGGTTTTTTTTTTTTTCACACGCGTTATCTGCCCTCTCATTGGCTAGAATGGTCCCACCTGATCTCGCCTGCCTTCAATCATTGAGGACATGTAATTCCATTGTTTAGAGATGTTGGTATCTCTGTAAAAACAACAAACAAACAAACAAACAAACAAACAAACACATAAACGTAACATGCAACAATATATTTGTTTTACTGAGTTACAGTCCATTTTAGGAAATGAGTCAGTTGAAATAAATGTATTAAGCCCTAATCTATGGATTTCACATGAATACAGATCTATACAATCGTATGAAGAAGTTTGGGCACCCCTCTGAGGCTGCGTAATAATTTACTCTGTCGTCACAGAAAAATGAGCACAGTGGCATGCCGTTCATTTTCTAATAAAAGCTGAGTACTGGGTTATCGCCCAGACAAAGATTTTTAGTGTAGCAATATTAAGTTGTCTGAAATTAAATCAGATGTGAAAAAAAGGCTATGCAAAAATGTGGGCACCCTTGTCATTCTGTTGATTTGAAAACCTGTAACTACTTAGCACAGATTAATTGGAACACACAATTGGTTTGGTGAGCTCATTAAGCCTGGAACTTCATAGACAAGCTCATCCAATCATGAGAAAAGGTATTTAAGGTGGCCAAATTGCAAGTTGTTGGTCTCTTTGACTCTCCTCTGAAGAGTGGCAACATGGTGGGGGGCCTCAAAACAACTCTCAAGTGACCTGAAAACAAAGATTGTTCAACATTATGGTTTAGAGGAAGGCTACAAAAAGCTATCGCTGAGATTTAAGCTGTCAGTGTCCACTGTGAGGAACACAGTGAGGAAATGGAAGACCACAGGCACAGTTCTTGTTAAGGCCAGAAGTGGCAGGCCAAGTAAAATATCGAAAAGGCAAAGGGCAAAGGGCGAAGGATGGTGAGAAAGGTCAAAACCAGCCCACAGACCACCTCCAGAGACCTACAACATCATCCTGCTGCAGATGGTGTCACTGTGCATCGTTTCAACAGTTCAGCGCACTTTGCACAAGGAGAAGCTGAATGGGAGAGGGATGCGCAAGAAGCCTTTTCTGCACACACGCCACAAACAGAGTCGCTTGAGGTATGTAAACGCACATTTGGACAAGCCAGCTTCCTTCTGGAATAAGGTGCTGTGGACTGATGAAACAAAGATTTGAGTTATTTGGACATAACAAGGGAGGTTATGCATGGCGGCAAAAGTACACAGTGTTCCAGGAAAAACACTTGCTACCCACAGTAAAATGGGGGTTCCATCATGCTGTGGGGCTGTGTGGCCAGTGTCGATACTGGGAATCTTGTTAAAGTTGAGGGTCGCATGGATTCCACTCAATATCAGCAGATTCTTGGGAATAATGTTGAAGAATCAGTCACAAAGTTGAAGTTACACCGGGGCTGGATATTTCAACAAGACAACGACCCAAAACACTGCTCAAAATCTACCCGGGGCATTTATGCAGAGGATACAAGTACAATGTTCTGGAATGGCCATCCCAGTCCCCAGACCTGAATATCATTGAGAATCTGTGGGATGATTTGAAGCGGCCTGTCCATGCTCGGCAACCATCAAACCTAACTGAACTGGAGATGTTTTGTAAGGAGGAAGGGTCCAAAATACCTTCATCCAGAATCCAGACACTCATTAGAGGCTATGGGAAGCGTCTAGAGGCTGTTATTTTAGCAAAAGGAGGCTCTACTAAATATTGATGTGATTTTTCTATTGGGGTGCCACATTTTCTGTTAATCCAATAAACCTCATTTCACTACTGAAATATGACTGTGTCCATCAGTTATTTGATAGATCAAAATGAAATTGCTGATCCAAACACCCAATTATTTATAAATGGAAATCATGGAAATTGTCAGGGAAATTGGCCAAACTTTTTCATACGACTTGTATCTGTTGGCCATAGATATCTTCATAAAAAGCAGTGGAGCAGAAAACCAGTCAGTATCTGATGTGATCACCATTTAC
>NC_092150.1:90574774-90594774 GCF_045791955.1 Oncorhynchus clarkii lewisi
GACAGTCTCTACATGACATCATCAGCCTAGTGCTCCAGACAGTCTCTACATGACATCATCAGCCTGGTGCTCCAGACAGTCTCTACATGACATCATCAGCCTGGTGCTCCAGACAGTCTCTACATGACATCATCAGCCTGGTGCTCCAGACAGTCTCTACATGACATCATCAGCCTGCTCCAGACAGTCTCTACATGACATCATCAGCCTGGTGCTCCAGACAGTCTCTACATGACATCATCAGCCTGGTGCTCCAGACAGTTTCTACATGACATCATCAGCCTGGTGCTCCAGACAGTCTCTACATGACATCATCAGCCTGCTCCAGACAGTCTCTACATGACATCATCAGCCTGGTGCTCCAGACAGTCTCTACATGACATCATCAGTCTGGTGCTCCAGACAGTCTCTACATGACATCATCAGCCTAGTGCTCCAGACAGTCTCTACATGACATCATCAGCCTGGTGCTCCAGACAGTCTCTACATGACATCATCAGCCTGGTGCTGCAGACAGTCTCTACATGACATCATCAGCCTGGTGCTCCAGACAGTCTCTACATGACATCATCAGCCTGGTGCTCCAGCCAGTCTCTACATGACATCATCAGCCTGGTGCTCCAGACAGTCTCTACATGACATCATCAGCCTGCTCCAGACAGTCTCTACATGACATCATCAGCCTGGTGCTCCAGACAGTCTCTACATGACATCATCAGCCTGGTGCTCCAGACAGTCTCTACATGACATCATCAGCCTGGTGCTCCAGACAGTCTCTACATGACATCATCAGCCTGGTGCTCCAGACAGTCTCTACATGACATCATCAGCCAGGAGCTCCAGACAGTCTCTACATGACATCATCAGCCTGGTGCTCCAGACAGTCTCTTCATGACATCATCAGCCTGCTCCAGACAGTCTCTACATGACATCATCAGCCTGCTCCAGACAGTCTCTACATGACATCATCAGCCTGGTGCTCCAGACAGTCTCTACATGACATCATCAGCCTGGTGCTCCAGACAGTCTCTACATGACATCATCAGCCTGGTGCTCCAGACAGTCTCTACATGACATCATCAGCCAGGAGCTCCAGACAGTCTCTACATGACATCATCAGCCTGGTGCTCCAGACAGTCTCTTCATGACATCATCAGCCTGCTCCAGACAGTCTCTACATGACATCATCAGCCTGCTCCAGACAGTCTCTACATGACATCATCAGCCTGGTGCTCCAGACAGTCTCTACATGACATCATCAGCCTGGTACTCCAGACAGTCTCTACATGACATCATCAGCCTGGTGCTCCAGACAGTCTCTACATGACATCATCACTGCTGTTATTTTAACACCAGTAAAACCCATCAGTTTAACAATAATTTAGCATATGTCAATCTAGCACGCCAGGCAACTGAGATAAACTTTTTAAATGATGTTTCTGTTTGTTGCTAACTTCTATCTAGTTCACTGGGGAGCCAGTTCAAATCATGACCAGAACCAAACAACAAGGTCTTCACTTTAGTTTATTTTGAGTCATTATTAGAGGAATACACTCACTTCAAAAAGCCAATTACTGAACATTTCTAGTGGTTGTCAAGTGTGACAGCGACTAAATAAAACTGAACTCCTGCGTCGTAACGTCGCTGTAGCTTTCTGGTAGCTATGACAACAGAGGCTGCAAACAAAATATATTTATAACTATCCGAAGATAGTTCATCTGCGTCGTTTTCAAATGGGAGCAAATGCATTCCTAGTGGGCAGAACAAGAAGGGGAGCAGGCGGAGCCAAGCCTGAGCTAGCGAGATCCTATTGGCGCGTTTTATGCATGTATTTGCATATTTCCAATAGGGAACGCCTTCTCTGTGAAGTGCACGTGTACGCAATAAATCAATTCGGGAAGATATTTTTTGACGTACCGATTCCATGGCACGTGTTTTATGAACTGATAGGCAAAACGACGCCCGATTCAAAACTTTTTTTCTAATTCAATTATTACACAAAATTCTTGCATCCCAAATAGAACCTTAGGGGCCCTGTTCAAAAGTAGCGCACTATATAGTGAATAGGGCCCTGGTCAAACGCAGTGCACTATGTAGGGAATAGGGCTCTGGTCTAAAGTAGTGTCTGAGAGGTAGATATGTGGGCCCCAGTCTGAGAGGTAGGTGTGTGGGCCCCAGTCTGAGAGGTAGGTGTGGGGGCCCCAGTCTGAGAGGTAGGTGTGGGGGCCCCAGTCTGAGAGGTAGGTGTGGGGGCCCCAGTCTGAGAGGTAGGTGTGGGGGCCCCAGTCTGAGAGGTAGATGTGGGGGCCCCAGTCTGAGAGGTAGGTGTGTGGGCCCCAGTCTGAGAGGTAGGTGTGGGGGCCCCAGTCTGAGAGGTAGGTGTGGGGGCCCCAGTCTGAGAGGTAGGTGTGGGGGCCCCAGTCTGAGAGGTAGATATGTGGGCCCCAGTCTGAGAGGTAGATATGTGGGCCCCAGTCTGAGAGGTAGGTGTGGGGGCCCCAGTCTGAGAGGTAGATATGTGGGCCCCAGTCTGAGAGGTAGATATGTGGGCCCCAGTCTGAGAGGTAGATATGTGGGCCCCAGTCTGAGAGGTAGATATGTGGGCCCCAGTCTGAGAGGTAGATATGTGGGCCCCAGTCTGAGAGGTAGATATGTGGGCCCCAGTCTGAGAGGTAGATATGTGGGCCCCAGTCTGAGAGGTAGATATGTGGGCCCCAGTCTGAGAGGTAGATATGTGGGCCCCAGTCTGAGAGGTAGGTGTGGGGGCCCCAGTCTGAGAGGTAGGTGTGGGGGCCCCAGTCTGAGAGGTAGGTGTGGGGGCCCCAGTCTGAGAGGTAGGTGTGGGGGCCCCAGTCTGAGAGGTAGGTGTGTGGGCCCCAGTCTGAGAGGTAGGTGTGGGGGCCCCAGTCTGAGAGGTAGATATGTGGGCCCCAGTCTGAGAGGTAGATATGTGGGCCCAAGTCTGAGAGGTAGATATGTGGGCCCCAGTCTGAGAGGTAGGTGTGGGGGCCCCAGTCTGAGAGGTAGATATGTGGGCCCCAGTCTGAGAGGTAGATATGTGGGCCCCAGTCTGAGAGGTAGATATGTGGGCCCCAGTCTGAGAGGTAGATATGTGGGCCCCAGTCTGAGAGGTAGATATGTGGGCCCCAGTCTGAGAGGTAGATATGTGGGCCCCAGTCTGAGAAGTAGATATGTGGGCCCCAGTCTGAGAGGTAGATATGTGGGCCCCAGTCTGAGAGGTAGGTGTGGGGGCCCCAGTCTGAGAGGTAGGTGTGGGGGCCCCAGTCTGAGAGGTAGGTGTGGGGGCCCCAGTCTGAGAGGTAGGTGTGGGGGCCCCAGTCTGAGAGGTAGGTGTGTGGGCCCCAGTCTGAGAGGTAGATATGTGGGGGCCCCAGTCTGAGAGGTAGGTGTGGGGGCCCCAGTCTGAGAGGTAGATATGTGGGGGCCCCAGTCTGAGAGGTAGATGTGTGGGCCCCAGTCTGAGAGGTAGGTGTGGAGGCCCCAGTCTGAGAGGTAGGTGTGGGGGCCCCAGTCTGAGAGGTAGGTGTGGGGGCCCCAGTCTGAGAGGTAGGTGTGGGGGCCCCAGTCTGAGAGGTAGGTGTGGGGGCCCCAGTCTGAGAGGTAGAAATGTGGGCCCCAGTCTGAGAGGTAGGTGTGGGGGCCCCAGTCTGAGAGGTAGGTGTGGGGGCCCCAGTCTGAGAGGTAGGTGTGGGGGCCCCAGTCTGAGAGGTAGGTGTGGGGGCCCCAGTCTGAGAGGTAGGTGTGGGGGCCCCAGTCTGAGAGGTAGATGTGGGGGCCCCAGTCTGAGAGGTAGGTGTGGGGGCCCCAGTCTGAGAGGTAGGTGTGGGGGCCCCAGTCTGAGAGGTAGAGGTATGTGGGGGCCCCAGTCTGAGAGGTAGATATGTGGGCCCCAGTCTGAGAGGTAGATATGTGGGCCCCAGTCTGAGAGGTAGGTGTGGGGGCCCCAGTCTGAGAGGTATGTGGGCCCCAGTCTGAGAGGTAGATATGTGGGCCCCAGTCTGAGAGGTAGGTGTGGGGGGTGAGAGGTATGTGGGCCCCAGTCTGAGAGGTAGATATGTGGGCCCCAGTCTGAGAGGTAGGTGTGGGGGCCCCAGTCTGAGAGGTAGGTGTGGGGGCCCCAGTCTGAGAGGTAGGTGTGGGGGCCCCAGTCTGAGAGGTAGGTGTGGGGGCCCCAGTCTGAGAGGTAGATATGTGGGCCCCAGTCTGAGAGGTAGATATGTGGGCCCCAGTCTGAGAGGTAGATATGTGGGCCCCAGTCTGAGAGGTAGATGTGTGGGCCCCAGTCTGAGAGGTAGATATGTGGGCCCCAGTCTGAGAGGTAGATATGTGGGGCCCCAGTCTGAGAGGTAGAGGTAGGTGTGGGGGCCCCAGTCTGAGAGGTAGGTGTGGGGGCCCCAGTCTGAGAGGTAGGTGTGGGGGCCCCAGTCTGAGAGGTAGATATGTGTGGGGATATGTGGGCCCCAGTCTGAGAGGTAGATATGTGGGAGAGGTAGGTGTGTGGGCCCCAGTCTGAGATGTGGGGTAGGTGTGTGGGCCCCAGTCTGAGAGGTAGGTGTGGGGGCCCCAGTCTGAGAGGTAGGTGTGGGGGCCCCCCCAGTCTGAGAGGTAGGTGTGGGGGCCCCAGTGAGAGGTAGGTGTGTGGGCCCCAGTCTGAGAGGTAGATGTGGGGGCCCCAGTGAGAGGTAGGTGTGGGGGCCCCAGTCTGAGAGGTAGATGTGGGGGCCCCAGTCTGAGAGGTAGATGTGGGGGCCCCAGTCTGAGAGGTAGATGTGGGGGCCCCAGTCTGAGAGGTAGGTGTGGGGGCCCCAGTCTGAGAGGTAGATGTGGGGGCCCCAGTCTGAGAGGTAGGTGTGGGGGCCCCAGTCTGAGAGGTAGATGTGGGGGCCCCAGTCTGAGAGGTAGGTGTGGGGGCCCCAGTCTGAGAGGTAGATATGTGGGGGCCCCAGTCTGAGAGGTAGATGTGGGGGCCCCAGTCTGAGAGGTAGATGTGGGGGCCCCAGTCTGAGAGGTAGATGTGGGGGCCCCAGTCTGAGAGGTAGGTGTGGGGGCCCCAGTCTGAGAGGTAGATGTGGGGGCCCCAGTCTGAGAGGTAGACAGACAGCAGTGTTAAAAGAGATGGAGGAAAATACATTATACATCTCTACTGTATCACAACCCAACAGACTACTATCACAACCCAACAGACTAGTATCACAACCCAACAGACTACTATCACAACCCAACAGACTAGTATCACAACCCAACAGACTACTATCACAACCCAACAGACTACTATCACATCCCAACAGACTACTATCACAACCCAACAGACTACTATCACATCCCAACAGACTACTATCACAACCCAACAGACTACTATCACATCCCAACAGACTACTATCACAACCCAACAGACTACTATCACAACCCAACAGACTAGTATCAGAACCCAACAGACTACTATCACAACCCAACAGACTAGTATCACAACCCAACAGACTACTATCACAACCCAACAGACTACTATCACAACCCAACAGACTAGTATCACAACCCAACAGACTAGTATCACAACCCAACAGACTACTATCACAACCCAACAGACTAATATCACAACCCAACTGACTACTATCACAACCCAACAGACTAGTATCACAACCCAACAGACTACTATCACAACCCAACAGACTACTATCACAACCCAACAGACTACTATCACAACCCAACAGACTACTATCACAACCCAACACAACCCAACAGACTACTATCACAACCCAACAGACTACTATCACAACCCAACAGACTACTATCACAACCCAACAGACTACTATCACAACCCAACAGACTACTATCACAACCCAACAGACTACTATCACAACCCAACAGACTACTATCACAACCCAACAGACTACTATCACAACCCAACAGACTACTATCACAACCCAACAGACTACTATCACAACCCAACAGACTACTATCACAACCCAACAGACTACTATCACAACCCAACAGACTAGTATCACAACCCAACAGACTACTATCACAACCCAACAGACTAGTATCACAACCCAACAGACTAGTATCACAACCCAACAGACTACTATCACAACCCAACAGACTACTATCACAACCCAACAGACTACTATCACAACCCAACAAACTACTATCACAACCCAACAGACTACTATCACAACCCAACAGACTACTATCACAACCCAACAGACTACTATCACAACCCAACAGACTACTATCACAACCCAACAGACTACTATCAGAACCCAACAGACTACTATCACAACCCAACAGACTAGTATCACAACCCAACAGACTAGTATCACAACCCAACAGACTACTATCACAACCCAACAGACTACTATCACAACCCAACAGACTACTATCAGAACCCAACAGACTACTATCACAACCCAACAGACTAGTATCACAACCCAACAGACTACTATCACAACCCAACAGACTACTATCACAACCCAACAGACTACTATCACAACCCAACAGACTACTATCACAACCATACAGACTACTATCACAACCCAACAGACTAGTATCACAACCCAACAGACTACTATCACAACCCAACAGACTACTATCACAACCCAACAGACTAGTATCACAACCCAACAGACTAGTATCACAACCCAACAGACTACTATCACAACCCAACAGACTAGTATCACAACCCAACAGACTAGTATCACAACCCAACAGACTAGTATCACAACCCAACAGACTACTATCAGAACCCAACAGACTAGTATCACAACCCAACAGACTACTATCACAACCCAACAGACTAGTATCACAACCCAACAGACTACTATCAGAACCCAACAGACTACTATCACAACCCAACAGACTACTATCACAACCCAACAGACTAGTATCACAACCCAACAGACTAGTATCACAACCCAACAGACTAGTATCACAACCCAACAGACTAGTATCACAACCCAACAGACTAGTATCACAACCCAACAGACTACTATCACAACCCAACAGACTAGTATCACAACCCAACAGACTAGTATCACAACCCAACAGACTACTATCACAACCCAACAGACTACTATCACAACCCAACAGACTAGTATCACAACCCAACAGACTACTATCAGAACCCAACAGACTACTATCACAACCCAACAGACTACTATCACAACCCAACAGACTACTATCACAACCCAACAGACTACTATCACAACCCAACAGACTACTATCACAACCCAACAGACTACTATCACAACCCAACAGACTACTATCACAACCCAACAGACTACTATCACAACCCAACAGACTACTATCACAACCCAACAGACTACTATCACAACCCAACAGACTAGTATCACAACCCAACAGACTACTATCACAACCCAACAGACTAGTATCACAACCCAACAGACTAGCATCACAACCCAACAGACTACTATCACAACCCAACAGACTACTATCACAACCCAACAGACTACTATCACAACCCAACAGACTACTATCACAACCCAACAGACTACTATCAGAACCCAACAGACTACTATCACAACCCAACAGACTAGTATCACAACCCAACAGACTAGTATCACAACCCAACAGACTACTATCACAACCCAACAGACTACTATCACAACCCAACAGACTACTATCAGAACCCAACAGACTACTATCACAACCCAACAGACTAGTATCACAACCCAACAGACTACTATCACAACCCAACAGACTACTATCACAACCCAACAGACTACTATCACAACCCAACAGACTACTATCACAACCCAACAGACTACTATCACAACCCAACAGACTAGTATCACAACCCAACAGACTACTATCACAACCCAACAGACTACTATCACAACCCAACAGACTAGTATCACAACCCAACAGACTAGTATCACAACCCAACAGACTACTATCACAACCCAACAGACTAGTATCACAACCCAACAGACTAGTATCACAACCCAACAGACTAGTATCACAACCCAACAGACTACTATCAGAACCCAACAGACTAGTATCACAACCCAACAGACTACTATCACAACCCAACAGACTAGTATCACAACCCAACAGACTACTATCAGAACCCAACAGACTACTATCACAACCCAACAGACTACTATCACAACCCAACAGACTACTATCACAACCCAACAGACTAGTATCACAACCCAACAGACTAGTATCACAACCCAACAGACTAGTATCACAACCCAACAGACTAGTATCACAACCCAACAGACTACTATCACAACCCAACAGACTAGTATCACAACCCAACAGACTAGTATCACAACCCAACAGACTACTATCACAACCCAACAGACTACTATCACAACCCAACAGACTAGTATCACAACCCAACAGACTACTATCAGAACCCAACAGACTACTATCAGAAACCAACAGACTAGTATCACAACCCAACTGAATACTATCAGAACCCAACAGACTACTATCAGAACCCAACAGACTAGTATCACAACCCAACTGAATACTATCAGAACCCAACAGACTACTATCAGAACCCAACAGACTAGTATCACAACCCAACTGAATACTATCAGAACCCAACAGACTACTATCAGAACCCAACAGACTAGTATCACAACCCAACTGAATACTATCAGAACCCAACAGACTACTATCAGAACCCAACAGACTAGTATCACAACCCAACAGACTACTATCAGAACCCAACAGACTAGTATCACAACCCAACTGAATACTATCAGAACCCAACAGACTAGTATCACAACCCAACTGACTACTATCACAACCCAACAGACTAGTATCACAACCCAACAGACTAGTATCACAACCCAACAGACTACTATCACAACCCAACAGACTACTATCACAACCCAACAGACTAGTATCACAACCCAACAGACTACTATCAGAACCCAACAGACTACTATCAGAACCCAACAGACTAGTATCACAACCCAACTGAATACTATCAGAACCCAACAGACTACTATCAGAACCCAACAGACTAGTATCACAACCCAACTGAATACTATCAGAACCCAACAGACTACTATCAGAACCCAACAGACTAGTATCACAACCCAACTGAATACTATCAGAACCCAACAGACTACTATCAGAACCCAACAGACTAGTATCACAACCCAACTGAATACTATCAGAACCCAACAGACTACTATCAGAACCCAACAGACTAGTATCACAACCCAACAGACTACTATCAGAACCCAACAGACTAGTATCACAACCCAACTGAATACTATCAGAACCCAACAGACTAGTATCACAACCCAACTGACTACTATCACAACCCAACAGACTAGTATCACAACCCAACAGACTAGTATCACAACCCAACAGACTAGTATCACAACCCAACTGAATACTATCACAACCCAACAGACTACTATCACAACCCAACAGACTAGTATCACAACCCAACAGACTAGTATCAGAACCCAACTGAATACTATCACAACCCAACAGACTAGTATCACAACCCAACAGACTACTATCACAACCCAACAGACTACTATCACAACCCAACAGACTAGTATCACAACCCAACAGACTACTATCAGAACCCAACAGACTACTATCAGAACCCAACAGACTAGTATCACAACCCAACTGAATACTATCAGAACCCAACAGACTACTATCAGAACCCAACAGACTAGTATCACAACCCAACTGAATACTATCAGAACCCAACAGACTACTATCAGAACCCAACAGACTAGTATCACAACCCAACTGAATACTATCAGAACCCAACAGACTACTATCAGAACCCAACAGACTACTATCACAACCCAACAGACTACTATCACAACCCAACAGACTACTATCACAACCCAACAGACTACTATCACAACCCAACAGACTACTATCACAACCCAACAGACTACTATCACAACCCAACAGACTACTATCACAACCCAACAGACTACTATCACAACCCAACAGACTACTATCACAACCCAACAGACTACTATCACAACCCAACAGACTAGTATCACAACCCAACAGACTACTATCACAACCCAACAGACTAGTATCACAACCCAACAGACTAGCATCACAACCCAACAGACTACTATCACAACCCAACAGACTACTATCACAACCCAACAGACTACTATCACAACCCAACAGACTACTATCACAACCCAACAGACTACTATCAGAACCCAACAGACTACTATCACAACCCAACAGACTAGTATCACAACCCAACAGACTAGTATCACAACCCAACAGACTACTATCACAACCCAACAGACTACTATCACAACCCAACAGACTACTATCAGAACCCAACAGACTACTATCACAACCCAACAGACTAGTATCACAACCCAACAGACTACTATCACAACCCAACAGACTACTATCACAACCCAACAGACTACTATCACAACCCAACAGACTACTATCACAACCCAACAGACTACTATCACAACCCAACAGACTAGTATCACAACCCAACAGACTACTATCACAACCCAACAGACTACTATCACAACCCAACAGACTAGTATCACAACCCAACAGACTAGTATCACAACCCAACAGACTAGTATCACAACCCAACAGACTACTATCAGAACCCAACAGACTAGTATCACAACCCAACAGACTACTATCACAACCCAACAGACTAGTATCACAACCCAACAGACTACTATCAGAACCCAACAGACTACTATCACAACCCAACAGACTACTATCACAACCCAACAGACTACTATCACAACCCAACAGACTAGTATCACAACCCAACAGACTAGTATCACAACCCAACAGACTAGTATCACAACCCAACAGACTAGTATCACAACCCAACAGACTACTATCAGAACCCAACAGACTAGTATCACAACCCAACTGAATACTATCAGAACCCAACAGACTAGTATCACAACCCAACTGACTACTATCACAACCCAACAGACTAGTATCACAACCCAACAGACTAGTATCACAACCCAACAGACTACTATCACAACCCAACAGACTACTATCACAACCCAACAGACTAGTATCACAACCCAACAGACTACTATCAGAACCCAACAGACTACTATCAGAACCCAACAGACTAGTATCACAACCCAACTGAATACTATCAGAACCCAACAGACTACTATCAGAACCCAACAGACTAGTATCACAACCCAACTGAATACTATCAGAACCCAACAGACTACTATCAGAACCCAACAGACTAGTATCACAACCCAACTGAATACTATCAGAACCCAACAGACTACTATCAGAACCCAACAGACTAGTATCACAACCCAACTGAATACTATCAGAACCCAACAGACTACTATCAGAACCCAACAGACTAGTATCACAACCCAACAGACTACTATCAGAACCCAACAGACTAGTATCACAACCCAACTGAATACTATCAGAACCCAACAGACTAGTATCACAACCCAACTGACTACTATCACAACCCAACAGACTAGTATCACAACCCAACAGACTAGTATCACAACCCAACAGACTAGTATCACAACCCAACTGAATACTATCACAACCCAACAGACTACTATCACAACCCAACAGACTAGTATCACAACCCAACAGACTAGTATCAGAACCCAACTGAATACTATCACAACCCAACAGACTAGTATCACAACCCAACAGACTAGTATCACAACCCAACAGACTAGTATCAGAACCCAACAGACTAGTATCACAACCCAACAGACTAGTATCACAACCCAACAGACTAGTATCACAACCCAACAGACTAGTATCAGAACCCAACAGACTACTATCAGAACCCAACAGACTAGTATCACAACCCAACAGACTACTATCAGAACCCAACAGACTAGTATCACAACCCAACTGAATACTATCAGAACCCAACAGACTAGTATCACAACCCAACTGACTACTATCACAACCCAACAGACTAGTATCACAACCCAACAGACTAGTATCACAACCCAACAGACTACTATCACAACCCAACAGACTAGTATCACAACCCAACAGACTACTATCAGAACCCAACAGACTAGTATCACAACCCAACAGACTACTATCAGAACCCAACAGACTACTATCACAGTGAAAGATACTGTATCACAACCAAACAGACTACTGCAGACCACTATCACAGTGAGAGATACTGTACCACAACCCAACAGACCACTATCACAGTGAGAGATACTGTATCACAACCCAACTGAATACTATCACAACCCAACAGACTACTATCACAACCCAACAGACTACTATCACAGTGAGAGATACTGTATCACAACCCAACAGACTACTATCACAGTGAAAGATACTGTATCACAACCCAACAGACTACTATCACAGTGAGAGACACTGTATCACAACCCAACAGACTACTATCACAGTGAAAGATACTGTATCACAACCCAACAGACTACTACAGACCACTATCACAGTGAGAGATACTGTACCACAACCCAACAGACCACTATCACAGTGAGATATACTGTATCACAACCCAACACACTACTACAGACCACTATCACAGTGAGAGATACTGTACCACAACCCAACAGACTACTATCACAGTGAGAGATACTGTACCACAACCCAGCAGACCACTATCACAGAGAGAGATTCATCCAACCACTCATTCACAAGCCTTGATCCTGGGAGCCCCAGGCAAACAGATTGTGAGGAATGCCAGATTGAGACATTGATCCTGGGAGCCCCAGGCAAACAGATTGTGAGGAATGCCAGATTGAGACATTGATCCTGGGAGCCCCAGGCAAACAGATTGTGAGGAATGCCAGATTGAGACATTGATCCTGGGAGCCCCAGGCAAACAGATTGTGAGGAATGCCAGATTGAGACATTGATCCTGGGAGCCCCAGGCAAACAGATTGTGAGGAATGCCAGATTGAGACATTGATCCTGGGAGCCCCAGGCAAACAGATTGTGAGGAATGCCAGATTGAGACATTGATCCTGGGAGCCCCAGGCAAACAGATTGTGAGGAATGCCAGATTGAGACATTGATCCTGGGAGCCCCAGGCAAACAGATTGTGAGGAATGTCAGATTGAGACATTGAAATCCAAATGTGACAAGACAGGCTGTGGAACTCAGCACTTTGAGGGGAGAAAAGTTGCTGATGCGGTCAATGACGGGCAGATAGAAAGAAAAATAGAAAGGGACCATGCAATCCTTCACAAGACCTTGACCTGTACCTGTATCTGTACCTGTATCTGTATCTGTATCTGTATCTGTACCTGTACCTGTATCTGTACCAGTACCTGTACCTGTATCAGTATCTGTACCTGTACCTGTACCTGTACCTGTATCAGTATCTGTACCTGTACCTGTACCTGTACCTGTATCTGTACCTGTATCTGTACCTGTACCTGTAGCTGTATCTGTACCTGTACCTGTACCTGTACCTGTATCTGTAGTATCTGTTTCTGTATCTGTAGTATCTGTATCTGTATCTGTACCTGTACCTGTATCTGTACCTGTATCTGTACCTGTATCTGTATCTGAAGTATCTGTATCTGTAGTATCTGTATCTGTATCTGTACCTGTACCTGTACCTGTACCTGTACCTGTATCTGTATCTGTATCTGTACCTGTAGTGTCTGTATCTGTAGTATCTGTATCTGTATCTGTTGTATCTGTATCTGTATCTGTAGTGTCTGTATCTGTAGTATCTGTATCTGTATCTGTATCTGTACCTGTACCTGTACCTGTATCTGTATCTGTATCTGTAGTGTCTGTATCTGTATCTGTAGTGTCTGTATCTGTAGTATCTGTATCTGTATCTGTATCTGTACCTGTACCTGTACCTGTATCTGTATCTGTATCTGTACCTGTAGTGTCTGTATCTGTAGTATCTGTATCTGTATCTGTTGTATCTGTATCTGTATCTGTAGTGTCTGTATCTGTAGTATCTGTATCTGTATCTGTATCTGTACCTGTACCTGTACCTGTATCTGTATCTGTATCTGTACCTGTAGTGTCTGTATCTGTAGTATCTGTATCTGTATCTGTTGTATCTGTATCTGTATCTGTAGTGTCTGTATCTGTAGTATCTGTATCTGTATCTGTATCTGTACCTGTACCTGTACCTGTACCTGTACCTGTATCTGTATCTGTATCTGTACCTGTAGTGTCTGTATATGTAGTATCTGTATCTGTATCTGTTGTATCTGTATCTGTATCTGTACCTGTACCTGTACCTGTATCAGTACCTGTACCTGTACCTGTATCAGTACCTGTATCTGTACCTGTACCTGTACCTGTACCTGTACCTGTATCTGTATCTGTATCTGTACCTGTAGTGTCTGTATCTGTAGTATCTGTATCTGTATCTGTAGTATCTGTATCTGTACCTGTATCTGTACCTGTAGTGTCTGTATCTGTAGTATCTGTATCTGTATCTGTTGTATCTGTATCTGTATCTGTAGTGTCTGTATCTGTAGTGTCTGTATCTGTAGTATCTGTATCTGTAGTATCTGTAGTATCTGTATCTGTAGTATCTGTATCTGTTGTATCTGTAGTGTCTGTATCTGTATCTGTATCTGTAGTGTCTGTATCTGTAGTATCTGTATCTGTATCTGTTGTATCTGTACAGTCTGTATCTGTAGTGTCTGTATCTGTATCTGTAGTATCTGTAGTATCTGTATCTGTATCTGTAGTGTCTGTATCTGTATCTGTAGTGTCTGTATCTGTATCTGTATCTGTAGTATCTGTATCTGTATCTGTAGTATCTGTATCTGTAGTATCTGTATCTGTATATGTAGTGTCTGTATCTGTAGTGTCTGTATCTATAGTGTCTGTATCTGTATCTGTAGTATCTGTATCTGTAGTGTCTGTATTTGTATCTGTATCTGTATCTGTAGTGTCTATATCTGTATCTGTGTCTGTAGTATCTGTATCTGTATCTATAGTGTCTATATCTGTATCTGTGTCTGTGCTGGACACCTCGACTGGTCTTTCAGGTATTTTAGAAAACAAGCCCTCCTGCACATATTTTAGAGAGCCAGGGGATCCACTGGACACTAGTTAAATGTACCTCCCAGAAGTTAGAGAGAGAGGAAGAAAGAGAGAGCTGAGATGGAGAGGGAGAAAGAGAGAGAGAGGGGTTTGAGAGGGAGAAAGAGAGAGAGGGGGGTCAGAGAGGGAGAAAGAGAGAGAGAGGGACGGAGAGGGGGAAAGAGAGAGAGGGGTTTGAGAGGGAGAAAGAGAGAGGGGGGTCAGAGAGGGAGAAAGAGAGAGAGGGGGGTCAGAGAGGGAGAAAGAGAGAGAGGGGAACAGAGAGGGAGAAAGAGAGAGAGAGGGACAGAGAGGGAGAAAGAGAGAGAGGGGTTTGAGAGGGAGAAAGAGAGAGAGGGGGGTCAGAGAGGGAGAAAGAGAGAGGTGGGTCAGAGAGGGAGAAAGCGAGAGAGGGGGGTCAGAGAGGGAGAAAGAGAGAGATAGGGACGGAGAGGGAGAAAGAGAGAAAGGGGGGTCAGAGAGGGAGAAAGAGAGAGAGGGGTTTGAGAGGGAGAAAGAGAGATAGGGACGGAGAGGGAGAAAGAGAGAGAGGGGGGTCAGAGAGGGAGAAAGAGAGAGAGGGGTTTGAGAGGGAGAAAGAGAGATAGGGACGGAGAGGGAGAAAGAGAGAGAGGGGGGTCAGAGAGGGAGAAAGAGAGAGAGGGGTTTGAGAGGGAGAAAGAGAGATAGGGACGGAGAGGGAGAAAGAGAGAGAGGGGGACGGAGAGGGAGAAAGAGAGAGAGACATCAATGTTTCACCTAACATGCTAACCAGACCAGTCACGTCGCGTGCACAAGCGTTGCAAAATAAATTTAGAAATCCATGTAATTAAATTACTGCACCCACACTGCTCGCGCTGGCCAATGAGTGTCTGCGTTGCCAAGGGCTCAAATAGAAGTCAGTTCTATTTCTGACGCAGATCGCGCTGCAATTCCTGCCTCTCCCATCTCCTTATTGGTTTACCCACGTGAGTGATTGAAAGACAAACTTTGTTGCTGGTAATACAATGAAAGTGTAGATGCCAATCACAATATAAAGTCTAAAGAAGAAAAAGCCTGGAAGGAGGAGAGATGACTAGAAACGATTCGGTTGTCCGTTTTATGTGTGGATTAATTGTTGGAGTAGAGGACCTTGTGCATTTCAGGTAAAATAACAACTCAATGTTTATATCCCAGGACAAATTAGCTAGCAACAGCAAGCTAGCTAAATAGGACAAATTAACGTTAGCTAGCAAGTGCAAGCTAACTAGGTAAATTGCCATACATGTTTAAGTATTTTCGACCTGTCCCCAAATTAATATAATTGGTTCAGGGTTTGTTTTGATATTTTAACCTGCGTGTCGTAATCATATTTTGTGTGGGGGAGGGAAAATAAATATATGCATGAATGCGCACGATGGCGCACGATGGCGCCACAGTAAATAACTGTGTCCTCTGTACTCTCATCCCAGCACATCAAACGTTCGCAGCACGCTGTGACACTTTCCTCAAAGCCAGGCGAGAGAGAGAGAGAGAGAGAGAGAGAGAGAGAGAGAGAGAGAGAGAGAGAGAGAGAGAGAGAGAGAGAGAGAGAGAGAGAGAGAGAGAGAGAGATCTTCAGGTTTCAAATCAGCAACTCTCCTATTGCTTCTCAAAGCAAGGACACGCACTTTAAATTAAACGCACACATACACAAGTCCAAACTAATGCCAACTCAAAGAGAGGATGTCACACAAACCTTACCCACAAGCCCCTGCCCTATGATGGAGGCCAGCTCACATGTGTGTCAGAGCAGCCTTAATTGGTTGGGGCAAGGACTTTACAAGATGTTAAGCGTTCCACAGTGATGCTGGCCCATGTTGACTCCAATGCTTCCCACAGTTGTGTCAAGTTGACTGGATGTCCTTTGGGTGTTGGACCATTCTTTATACACACAGGAAATGGTTGAGCTTGAAAAAAAACAGCAGAGTTTAAGTTCTTGACACAAATCAGTGCACCTGGCATCTACTACCATACCCCGTTCAAAGACACTTAAATATTTTGTCTTGCCCATTCACCCTCTGAATGGCACACACACACAATCCATGTTTCATTTGTCTCAAGGCTTAAACATCTTTCTTTAACCCGTCTCCTCCTCTTGGTAGGCCGTCATTGTAAATAAATAATTGTAAATAATAATTTGTTCTTAACTGACGTGCCTAGTTAAATAAAGGTTAAATTAATTTGAAAAATCCCCCCCCTTTTTTCAATTTTCGCCTAAAATGACATACACAAATCTAACTGCTCAGTAGTTGAAGCAAGGATATGCATATTCTGGATACCATTTGAAAGGAAACACTATGAAGTTTGTGGAAATGTGAAATGAATGTAGGAGAATAAAACACATTAGATCTGGTAAAAGATAATACAAAGAAAAAAAAGAAGCCTCATCTTTGAAATGGAAGAGAAAGGCCCTAATGCATTATTCCAGCTCAGGTGCATTTTAGATTTTGGCCACTAGATGGCAGCAGTGTAGGTGCAACATTTTAGACTGATCCAATGAACCATTGTATTTCTGTTCAAAACGTTGTATCAAGAATACCCAAATGTGCCTAATTTGTTTATTAATAACTTTTCATGTTCAAAATGTTGCACTCTCCTCAAACAATAGCATGGTATTCTTTCACTGTAATAGCTACTGTAAATTGGACAGTGCAGTTAGATTATGCCTGTCCTGGGAAATTGTCTTGTTACTCACAACCTCATGCTAATCACATTAGCCTACGTTAGCTCAACCGTCCCGTAAGAAGGGACACCGATCACAAAGAAGTTGTTAACTAGTGACATCAATAAGGGATCTTTCAGCTTTCACCTGGATTCACCTGGTCAGTCTATGTCATGGAAAGAGCAGGTGTTCTTTAATGTTTTGTTGGGTCAGGTTTTTAGAACGGCGGCCATATTGGAGCCTTTATTCTAAACACGTCGGTGATGTAACAATTAGGCGAGCGCCTCCGCCAGATCCCTCTGAAATGACCTGCTGTAAACAAGCAGAGCAGGGCATCAAGTTTAACAGAGGTTTTTATTGATTAGTATTGGGGGGGGGGGTGATGTGTTTCCAGGTCTGTTGTTGTGTCAACAAACTGCATATCTGCTTTCACTAGACGTCTGTTTAGAAAACCCTCGCAGATAAACAGAACAACGCGGAGGAGTCTTAGCAGGAGAAAGTGGCGCTCTGGGAATGTTCAGACAGAAACCGTATTGCCCCAACTCTCTAGATATAGTATATGACTCTGGATACTTCAGACAACTGCATTCCCGTGAGAATCACATCACAGGATGCCGCGCCACCATTTGAAGAGATCAGACTGAGCGTGCTTGGTGGCGCTTGGTCAATAAGTAATTAGTGGAGGATTCAATGGAGGACGCTTACCTTGTGATGCTGTGATGTGACCCAGAGTGTCACCCTCCCCTCCTCTCCCCTCCCCTCTCATTGCCCACTACTCTCCTCTCCTTTTCGTCTCTCTCCTACTCTCCTGTCCTCCCCTCCTCTCTCATACTTCTCTCCTGGATGAATGGAGGAGTGGTGGGATTCCCCTCCCCTCTCATTCCCCACTACTCTCCTCTCCTTTTCGTCTCTCTTCTACTCTCCTGTCCTCCCCTCCTCTCTCATACTTCTCTCCTGGATGAATGGAGGAGTGGTGGGATTCCCCTCCCCTCTCATTCCCCACTACTCTCCTCTCCTTTTCGTCTCTCTTCTACTCTACTGTCCTCCCCTCCTCTCTCATACTTCTCTCCTGGATGAATGGAGGAGTGGTGGGATTCCCCTCCCCTCTCATTCCCCACTACTCTCCTCTCCTTTTCGTCTCTCTCCTACTCTCCTGTCCTCCCCTCCTCTCTCATACTTCTCTCCTGGATGAATGGAGGAGTGGTGGGATTCCCCTCCGCTCTCATTGCCCACTACTCTCCTCTCCTTTTCGTCTCTCTCCTACTCTCCTGTCCTCCCCTCCTCTCTCATACTTCTCTCCTGGATGAATGGAGGAGTGGTGGAATTCCCCTCCCCTCTCATTCCCCACTACTCTCCTCTCATTTTCGTCTCTCTCCTACTCTCCTGTCCTCCCCTCCTCTCTCATACTTCTCTCCTGGATGAATGGAGGAGTGGTGGGATTCCCCTCCCCTCTCATTCCCCACTACTCTCCTCTCCTTTTCGTCTCTCTTCTACTCTCCTGTCCTCCCCTCCTCTCTCATACTTCTCTCCTGGATGAATGGAGGAGTGGTGGGATTCCCCTCCCCTCTCATTCCCCACTACTCTCCTCTCCTTTTCGTCTCTCTCCTACTCTCCTGTCCTCCCCTCCTCTCTCATACTTCTCTCCTGGATGAATGGAGGAGTGGTGGGATTCCCCTCCCCTCTCATTGCCCACTACTCTCCTCTCCTTTTCGTCTCTCTCCTACTCTCCTGTCCTCCCCTCCTCTCTCATACTTCTCTCCTGGATGAATGGAGGAGTGGTGGGATAGAGATATGGAGGCACTGAAGAATGGAGAGATTGAGGTATGGATAGATAGAGGGATGAGAGATGGAGAGATAGAGGGATGAGAGATGGAGAGATAGGGGGATGAGAGATGGAGAGAAGAGAGATGGAGAGATTGAGGGATGAGAGATGGAGAGATGAGAGATGAGAGATGGTGAGATGGAGCAATGAGAGATGAGAGATTGAGGTATGGAGAGATAGAGGGATGGAGAGATGGAGGGATGAGAGATGGAGAGAAGAGAGATTGAGAGATGGAGAGATGAGAGATGAGAGATGGTGAGATGGCGGGATGAGAGATGGAGAGATTGAGGTATGGAGAGATAGAGGGATGGAGAGATGGAGGGATGAGAGATAGAGGGATGAGCGATGGTGAGATGGAGGGATGAGAGATAGAGGGATGAGAGATGGAGAGATAGGGGGATGAGAGATGGAGAGAAAGATGGATGAGGGATGGAGAGATAGAGGGATGAGAGATAGGGG
>NC_092150.1:90599774-90632274 GCF_045791955.1 Oncorhynchus clarkii lewisi
GTCCCCCCCAGCCCTGATCACCCCCCCAGCCCTGTCCCCCCCAGTCCTGATCACCCCCCCTGCCCTGTCCCCCCCAGCCCTGATCACCCCCCCAGCCCTGTCCCCCCCAGTCCTGATCACCCCCCAGCCCTGTCCCCCCCGAGCCCTGTCCCCCCCCAGTCCTGATCACCCCCCAGCCCTGTTTACCCCCCCAGCCCTGATCACCCCCCAGCCCTGTCCCCCCCCCAGCCCTGTCCCCCCCCCAGTCCTGATCATCCCCCCAGCCCTGTTCACCCACCCTGTTCACCCCCCCGGCCCTGTTCAACCCCACTGTTCACCCCCCCAGCCCTGGTCACCCCCCCTGTTCACTCCCCCAGCCCTGTCCCCCCCCTTTTTTCACCCCCCCAGCCCTGTTCATCCCCCAGCCCTATTTACCCCCCCAGCCCTGTTCACACCCCCAGCCCTGTTCACACCCCCAGCCCTGTTCACCCCCTCAGCCCTGCTCACCCCCTCAGCCCTGTTCCCCCCTTCAGCCCTGTTCACCCCCCCTGTTCACCCCCCATCCCTGTTCACCCCCCCAGCCCTGTTCACCTCACCCAGCCCTGGTCACCCCCCTGTTCACCCCCCCATCCCTGTTCACCCCCCCAGCCCTGTTCACCCCCCCTGTTCACCCCCCATCCCTGTTCACCCCCCCAGCCCTGGTCACCCCCCCTGTTCACCCCCCCCATCCCTGTTCACCCCCCCCCAGCCCTGTTCACTCCCTCAGCACTTTGTGTGTTTAGACACAGATGTTATCTGAAGAGGCTTACAGGGATTTAAACGTGCCGACTTCATAGTATTAACAACGGAGACATCATTAAAGCACTCCACGGAGACATCCCACTTCTGACACCAATCTAACAGTAACCCTTGTCTTTCTAATCACACACATACACACACACACACACACACACACACACACACACACACACACACACACACACACACACACACACACACACACACACACATACACACACACACAGCGGGAGTCCTCTACAGATTAATGCTCCAAGACCAGGGATGTTAGACAGCTTCATCAGACCAGGGATGTTAGACAGCTTCACCAGGCCAGGGATGTTAGACAGCTTCATCAGACCAGGGATGTTAGACAGCTTCATCAGACCAGGGATGTTAGACAGCTTCACCAGGCCAGGGATGTTAGACAGCTTCATCAGACCAGGGATGTTAGACAGCTTCATCAGACCAGGGATGTTAGACCAGGGATGTTAGACAGCTTCATCAGACCAGGGATGTTAGACAGCTTCACCAGGCCAGGGATGTTAGACAGCTTCATCAGACCAGGGATGTTAGACAGCTTCATCAGACCAGGGATGTTAGACAGCTTCACCAGACCAGGGATGTTAGACAGCTTCATCAGGCCAAGGGATGTTAGACAGCTTCATCAGACCAGGGATGTTAGACAGCTTCATCAGACCAGGGATGTTAGACCAGGGATGTTAGACAGCTTCATCAGACCAGGGATGTTAGACAGCTTCACCAGACCAGGGATGTTAGACAGCTTCATCAGACCAGGGATGTTAGACAGCTTCACCAGGCCAGGGATGTTAGACAGCTTCACCAGACCAGGGATGTTAGACAGATTCATCAGACCAGGGATGTTAGACCAGGGATGTTAGACAGCTTCATCAGACCAGGGATGTTAGACAGCTTCACCAGGCCAGGGATGTTAGACAGCTTCATCAGACCAGGGATGTTAGACAGCTTGACAAGACCAGGGATGTTAGACCAGGGATGTTAGACAGCTTTCTCAGACCAGGGATGTTAGACAGCTTCATCAGACCAGGGATGTTAGACATCTTCACCAGGCCAGGGATGTTAGACAGCTTCACCAGACCAGGGATGTTAGACAGCTTCATCAGACCAGGGATGTTAGACCAGGGATGTTAGACAGCTTCATCAGACCAGGGATGTTAGACAGCTTCACCAGACCAGGGATGTTAGACAACTTCACCAGGCCAGGGATGTTAGACAGCTTCATCAGACCAGGGATGTTAGACAGCTTCACCAGGCCAGGGATGTTAGACAGCTTCATCAGACCAGGGATGTTAGACAGCTTCATCAGACCAGGGATGTTAGACAGCTTCACCAGGCCAGGGATGTTAGACAGCTTCATCAGACCAGGGATGTTAGACAGCTTCATCAGACCAGGGATGTTAGACCAGGGATGTTAGACAGCTTCATCAGACCAGGGATGTTAGACAGCTTCACCAGGCCAGGGATGTTAGACAGCTTCATCAGACCAGGGATGTTACACAGCTTCATCAGACCAGGGATGTTAGACAGCTTCACCAGACCAGGGATGTTGGACAGCTTCATCAGGCCAAGGGATGTTAGACAGCTTCATCAGACCAGGGATGTTAGACAGCTTCACCAGACCAGGGATGTTAGACAGCTTCATCAGACCAGGGATGTTAGACCAGGGATGTTAGACAGCTTCATCAGACCAGGGATGTTAGACAGCTTCACCAGACCAGGGATGTTAGACAGCTTCATCAGACCAGGGATGTTAGACAGCTTCACCAGGCCAGGGATGTTAGACAGCTTCACCAGACCAGGGATGTTAGACAGATTCATCAGACCAGGGATGTTAGACCAGGGATGTTAGACAGCTTCATCAGACCAGGGATGTTAGACAGCTTCACCAGGCCAGGGATGTTAGACAGCTTCATCAGACCAGGGATGTTAGACAGCTTGACAAGACCAGGGATGTTAGACCAGGGATGTTAGACAGCTTTCTCAGACCAGGGATGTTAGACAGCTTCACCAGACCAGGGATGTTAGACATCTTCACCAGGCCAGGGATGTTAGACAGCTTCATCAGACCAGGGATGTTAGACAGCTTCACCAGACCAGGGATGTTAGACAGCTTCACCAGACCAGGGATGTTAGGCAGCTTCATCAGACCAGGGATGTTAGACAGCTTCACCAGACCAGGGATGTTAGACAGCTTCACCAGACCAGGGATGTTAGACAGCTTCATCAGACCAGGGATGTTAGATAGCTTCATCAGACCAGGGATGTTAGACCAGGGATGTTAGACAGCTTCATCAGACCAGGGATGTTAGACAGCTTCACCAGGCCAGGGATGTTAGACAGCTTCATCAGACCAGGGATGTTAGACAGCTTGACAAGACCAGGGATGTTAGACCAGGGATGTTAGACAGCTTCACCAGGCCAGGGATGTTAGACAGCTTCATCAGACCAGGGATGTTAGACAGCTTGACAAGACCAGGGATGTTAGACCAGGGATGTTAGACAGCTTCATCAGACCAGGGATGTTAGACAGCTTCACCAGACCAGGGATGTTAGACAGCTTCACCAGGCCAGGGATGTTAGACAGCTTCCTCAGACCAGGGATGTTAGACAGCTTCATCAGACCAGGGATGTTAGACAGCTTCATCAGACCAGGGATGTTAGACAGCTTCACCAGACCAGGGATGTTAGACAGCTTCACCAGACCAGGGATGTTAGACCAGCACGAAGCACGCACCACAATGTCTATAAAGTTGCCTGGCTTGCTAGATTGGTTCATGTAGAGACTGAAGTACCAGGCTGATGATGTCATGTAGAGACTGTCTGGAGCTGGCTGATGATGTCATGTAGAGACTGTCTGAAGTACCAGGCTGATGATGTCTGTTGCCTGTTGCCTGCTGCCTGCTACCTGGTGCATGGTGCCTGGTGCCTGCTGCCTGCTACGTGCTACCTGCTACCTGCTACCTGCTGCCTGCTGCCTGCTACCTGCTATCTGCTGCCTGCTGCCTGCTGCCTGCTGCCTGCTACCTGCTACCTGCTACCTTCTACCTTCTACCTGCTGCATGCTCCCTGTTATCTTCTACCTGCTGCCTGCTGCCTGCTACCTGCTACCTGCTGCATGCTACCTGCTGCTCCCTGTTATCTGCTACCTGCTGCCTGCTACCTTCTGCATGCTACCTGCTACCTATTATCTGCTACCTGCTGCCTGCTATCTGCTGCATGTACCTTCTACCTGCTGCCTGCTACCTGCTGCATGTACCTGCTACCTGCTGCATTCTACCTGCTACCTGTTATCTTCTACCTGCTGCCTGTTATCTGCTACCTGCTGCCTGCTACCTGCTGGCTGCTGCCTGCTACCTGCTGCCTGCTACCTGCTGCATGCTACCTGCTACCTGTTATCTGCTACCTGCTGCCTGTTATCTGCTACCTGCTGCCTGCTACCTGCTGGCTGCTGCCTGCTTCCTGCTACCTGCTACCTGCTGGCTGCTGCCTGCTGCCTGTTACCTGCTACCTGTTACCTGCTACCTGCTGCCTGCTGCCTGCTGCCTGCTGCAGGGCAGATTACTGAGCAGGTAGCAGGGCAGATTACTGGGCAGGTAGCAGGGCAGATTACTGGGCAGGTAGCAGGGCAGATTACTGGGCAGATTACTGGGAAGGTAGCAGGGCAGATTACTGGGCAGGTAGCCACCTAGTGAACATGTTAGCATTGTTCTGGAGGCAGATCTGTAGAGTGGTCACTAGCTGGCACAGCCGCTAGTCATAACATTTTATTTTAAACCTAACCTTAACCTTAACCACACTGCTAACCCTAATGCCTAACCCAAACCACACTGCTAACCCTAAATCCTTACCCTAATCTTCAACCTACCCTTAACCAGACTGCTAGCCCAGTATGCCTAACTCTTAGCCTTCAATTAAAACCAAAAAGCCCCCCCCCCCCCCCCCCCCCCAAAAAAAAAAATATGTTTTTACAACATAGCCAATTTTGACTTTGCAGCTGGCCTATCTAAAGGGAAATGGCTCAATTATATCTCCAGGACAAGAACCATGACAATAGACATCAACCTGCAGCTGGTGATGTCCTGGAAATAGAAGCTGTTTGTCGGGCTTTGATGCGCCTGTACTGTCTCCGTCTGCTAGAAGGTAAATGGGTGAACAGACCGTGGCTCAGTTGGGGGCATGCTGAATTTCTTCAGCCCCCCTCCTGAGTTTGTAAAGGCACTTTTGGAACTTATTCACTTAGGCGTTGCGGTGATTGGTAGCAGGGTAGCCTAGTGGTTAGAGTGGAGGGGTGGCAGGGTAGCCTAGTGGTTAGAGTGGAGGGGCGGCAGGGTAGCCTAGTGGTTAGAGTGGAGGTGTACAGGTGTAGGCCAACAGGTGTAGGCTAACAGGTGTAGGCTAACAGGTGTAGGCTAACAGGTGTAGGCTAACAGGTGAAGGCCAACAGGTGTAGGCTAACAGGCGTAGGCTAACAGGCGTAGGCTAACAGGCGTAGGCTAACAGGCGTAGGCTAACAGGTGTAGGCTAACAGGTGTAGGCTAACAGGTGAAGTGCTTACTGATGGGTCTTTTCCAACAATACAGAGTTAAATATAACAATGTACTGTTTATATAGTAATATTGACACCAGGAATACATTTGCACGGTGTATAATAAATAACAAGTCTAAAAATAACATGGCTATATATACAGGAGGGTAACAGTACCTAGGTGATGTGCAGGGGTACGAGGTAGTTGAGGTGGCTCCGTAAAAATACAACGCCTTCAGGAAGTATTCACACCCCTTGACTTTTTCCACATTTTTGTTGTGTTACAAAGTTAGGATTAAAATGTATTTAAAAAATGTTTTGTCAACAATCTGCACAAAATACTCTTTAATGTTAAAGTGGAAGAAAAACTACAACATTTGTAAAAAAATATATATAACATAAATATTTCTTGATTAGATAAGTATTCAAACCCCTGAGACAATACAGAATCATCTTCGGCAGTGATTACAGCTGTGAGTTTTTCTGGGTAAATCTATTTCCACAACTAGATTGTGCCCATTTTTTATTTAAAAATCTTTCAAGCTCTGTCAAATTGGTTGTTGATCATTGCTAGACAACCATTTTCAAGTCTTGCCATAGATTTTCATGCCGATTTAAGTCAAAACTGTAACTCTGCCACTCAGGAACATTCAATGTCGTCTTGGTAAACAACTCCAGTGTGTAAACGGCCTTGTGTTTTGGGTTATTGTCCTGCTGAAAGGTGAATTTGTCTCCCTGTGTCTGTTGGAAAGCAGACTGAACCAGGTTTTCCTCTAGGATTTTGCCTGAATGACAAGCATTCCCATAACATGATGCAGCCACCACCATACTTGACAAATCAAATCAAATCAAATCAAATTTTATTTGTCACATACACATGGTTAGCAGATGTTAATGCGAGTGTAGCGAAATGCTTGTGCTTCAAGTTCCGACAATGCAGTAATAACCAACAAGTAATAAATAAAAGAATATGTACATAAGGATATGAGTGATGGTAGAGCAGCATAGGCAGATACAGTAGATGGTATCGAGTACAGTATATACGTATGCATATGAGATGAATAATGTAGGGTAAGTAACATTATATAAGGTAGCATTGTTTAAAGTGGCTAGTGATATATTTACATCATTTCCCATCAATTCCCATTATTAAAGTGGCTGGAGTTGAGTCAGTGTCAGTGTGTTGGCAGCAGCCACTCAATGTTAGTGGTGGCTGTTTAACAGTCTGATGGCCTTGAGATAGAAGCTGTTTTTCAGTCTCTCGGTCCCAGCTTTGATGCACCTGTACTGACCTCGCCTTCTGGATGATAGCGGGGTGAACAGGCAGTGGCTCGGGTGGTTGATGTCCTTGATGATCTTTATGGCCTTCCTGTGACATCGGGTGGTGTAGGTGTCCTGGAGGGCAGGTAGTTTGCCCCCGGTGATGCGTTGTGCAGACCTCACTACCCTCTGGAGAGCCTTACGGTTGAGGGCGGTGCAGTTGCCATACCAGGCGGTGATACAGCCCGCCAGGATGCTCTCGATTGTGCATCTGTAGAAGTTTGTGAGTGCTTTTGGTGACAAGCCGAATTTCTTCAGCCTCCTGAGGTTGAAGAGGCGCTGCTGCGCCTTCTTCACGATGCTGTCTGTGTGAGTGGACCAATTCAATTTGTCTGTGATGTGTACGCCGAGGAACTTAAAACTTGCTACCCTCTCCACTACTGTTCCATCGATGTGGATAGGGGGGTGTTCCCTCTGCTGTTTCCTGAAGTCCACAATCATCTCCTTAGTTTTGTTGACGTTAAGTGTGAGGTTATTTTCCTGACACCACACTCCGAGGGCCCTCACCTCCTCCCTGTAGGCCCCATATGAAGAGTGGTATTAAGTTACGTGTTGTGTTGGATTTGCCAGAAGAATGACGCTTTGTATTCAGGATAAAAAGTATCATCCGTCACTCCAGTGTTTAATTGCTAAATTGTAGTTATTTTGCCACTATTTATTGCCTTAAATAAAGGTGAAAAAAAATATTAAAAAAATAATAAAATTGTAATATTTGGACTTGTGTTTTAGGTTATTGTCCTTTTTTTTCTTCTCTCTGTTAGAGCTTTAGCATATCGATTGGAGCTTCCATCAGTGTCTGTCTCATTTCCAATCCCCCATATATTGGTGGTATAAATATATATATATACAGTGCATTCGGAAAGTATTCAGACCCCTTGACTTTTTCCACATTTTGTTACGTTACAGCCGTATTTTTAAATTCTCAAATCTCATTACCACATAAAGACAAAGCAAACATGTTTTTTTTTTTACATTTTCGCCAATTTATTAAAAATAGAAAACTGAAATATCACATTTACATACAGTATAAAAGATAAATATATATTTGTTGATGTTTTTTCAAATTATTGTCCCCATAACCCTACAACCCCTCCCCTAATTGGAGTAAACTAGTGAACAACAACACTTAGGCTTCTACTTCCTGTTTATACATATTATATATATTTGACAGAAAACAGTATATTTTACAATAGTTACATTTAGTTTGTTTTTAGTCCTGTCCTTCAGCTACCCTCAACCCCTCCGATCTATCTCTGAAGACCATACAGTTTTGATTTCTATTTGCCATATATTTTTCTGGTAAGCAACTCCAGTGTAGATTTGGCCTTGTATTTTAGGTCATTGTCCTGCTGAAAGGTGAATTAATTTCCCAGTGTCTGGTGGATAGCAGACTGAACCAGGTTTTCCTGCTTAATTAAATACACTCCGTTTCTTTTTTATCCTGAAAAACTCCCCACTCTTAAGGATTACAAGCATGCCCATAACATGATGCAGCCACCACCATGCTTGCAAATATGGAGAGTGGTACTCAGTAATATGTTGTATTTGATTTGCCCCAAACATAACACTTTGTATTCAGGAAAAAAAATGCTTTGCCACATTTTTGCGGTATTACTTTAGTGCCTTTTTGCAAACAGGATGTATGTTTTGGGATATTGTATTCTGTACAGGCATCATTCTTTTCACTCTGTCAATTAGGTTAGTATTGTGGAGTAACTACAATGCTGTTGATCCATCCTCAGTTATCTCCTATCAGAGCCATTAAACTCTGAAACTGTTTTAAAGTCACCATTGTTCTCATGGTTAAATTCATGAATGGTTTCCTTCCTCTCCGGCAACTGAGTTAGGAAGGACGCCTGTATCTTTGTAGTGACTGGGTGTATTGATACACCATCCAAAGTGTAATTAATAAAGTGTAATCCAGTGTGGGGTTAGAGTCCAGTGTGGGGTAGAGTCCAGTGTGTGGGGTAGATTCCAGTGTGTGGGGTATTGGGTAGAGTCCAGTGTGGGGATAGAGTCCAGTGTGGGGATAGAGTCCAGTGTGTTGGGTAGAGTCCAGTGTGGGGATAGAGTCCAGTGTGGGGATAGAGTCCAGTGTGTTGGGTAGAGTCCAGTGTGTTGGGTAGAGTCCAGTGTGGTGGGTAGAGTCCAGTGTGTTGGGTAGAGTCCAGTGTGTTGGGTAGAGTCCAGTGTGTTGGGTAGAGTCCAGTGTGGGGGTAGAGACCAGTGTGGGGGTAGAGTCCAGTGTGTGGGGGTGGAGTCCAGTGTGGGGGTGGAGTCCAGTGTGGGTAGAGTCCAGTGTTGGGGTGGAGTCCAGTTCGGGGGTAGAGTCCAGTGTGGGGGTAGAGTCCAGTGTGTTGGGTAGAGTCCAGTGTGTTGGGTAGAGTCCAGTGTGTTGGGTAGAATCCAGTGTGTTGGGTAGAGTCCAGTGTGGGGGTAGAGTCCAGTGTGGGGGTAGAGTCCAGTGTGTGGGTAGAGTCCAGTGTGTTGGATAGAGTCCAGTGTGTTGGATAGAGTCCAGTGTGTTGGGTAGAGTCCAGTGTGTTGGGTAGAGTCCAGTGTGTGGGGTAGAGTCCAGTGTGTTGGGTAGAGTCCAGTGTGGGGGTAGAGTCCAGTGTGGGGGTAGAGTCCAGTGTGTGGGTGGAGTCCAGTGTGGGGGTAAAGTCCAGTGTGTGGGTAAAGTCCAGTGTGGGGGTAGAGTCCAGTGTGGGGGTAGAGTCCAGTGTGGGTAGAGTCCAGTGTGTTGGGTAGAGTCCAGTGTGTTGGGTAAAGTCCAGTGTGGGGGTAGAGTCCAGTGTGGGGGTAGAGTCCAGTGTGGGGGTAGAGTCCAGTGTGTGGGTAGAGTCCAGTGTGGAGGTAGAGTCCAGTATGGGGGTAGAGTCCAGTGTGGGGGTAGAGTCCAGTGTGTGGGTAGAGTCCAGTGTGTGGGTTGATTCCAGTATGGGGGTAGAGTCCAGTGTGTGTAGAGTCCAGTGTGGGGGTGGAGTCCAGTGTGGGTAGAGTCCAGTGTTGGGGTGGAGTCCAGTTCGGGGGTAGAGTCCAGTGTGGGGGTAGAGTCCAGTGTGGGGGTAGAGTCCAGTGTGTGGGTAGATTCCAGTATGGGGGTGGAGTCCAGTGTGTGGGTAGAGTCCAGGGTGGGGGTAGAGTCCAGTGTGTGTAGAGTCCAGTTCGGGGGTAGAGTCCAGTGTGGGGGTAGAGTCCAGTGTGGGGGTAGAGTCCAGTGTGTGGGTAGATTCCAGTATGGGGGTAGAGTCCAGTGTGTGGGTAGAGTCCAGGGTGGGGGTAGAGTCCAGTGTGTGTAGAGTCCAGTGTGGGGGTAGTGTCCAGTGTGGGGGTAGAGTCCAGTGTGGGGGTAGAGTCCAGTGTGGGGGGTAGAGTCCAGTGTGGGGGTGGAGTCCAGTGCGGCGGTGGAGTCGAGTTCGGGGGTAGAGTCCAGTGTGGGGGTAGAGTCCAGTGTGGGGGTAGAGTCCAGTGTGTGGGTAGATTCCAGTATGGGGGTAGAGTCCAGTGTGTGGGTAGAGTCCAGGGTGGGGGTAGAGTCCAGTGTGTGTAGAGTCCAGTGTGGGGGTAGAGTCCAGTGTGGGGGTAGAGTCCAGTGTGTGGGGGTGGAGTCCAGTGTGGGGGTGGAGTCCAGTGTGGGTAGAGTCCAGTGTTGGGGTGGAGTCCAGTTCGGGGGTAGAGTCCAGTGTGGGGGTAGAGTCCAGTGTGGGGGTAGAGTCCAGTGTGTGGGTAGATTCCAGTATGGGGGTAGAGTCCAGTGTGTGGGTAGAGTCCAGGGTGGGGGTAGAGTCCAGTGTGTGTAGAGTCCAGTTCAGGGGTAGAGTCCAGTGTGGGGGTAGAGTCCAGTGTGGGGGTAGAGTCCAGTGTGTGGGTAGATTCCAGTATGGGGGTAGAGTCCAGTGTGTGGGTAGAGTCCAGGGTGGGGGTAGAGTCCAGTGTGTGTAGAGTCCAGTGTGGGGGTAGAGTCCAGTGTGGGGGTAGAGTCCGGTGTGGGGGTAGAGTCCAGTGTGGGGGTAGAGTCCAGTGTGGGGGTAGAGTCCAGTGTGGGGGTAGAGTCCAGTGTGGGGGTAGAGTCCGGTGTGTGTAGAGTCCAGTGTGGGGGTAGAGTCCAGTGTGTGGGTAGATTCCAGTATGGGGGTAGAGTCCAGTGTGGGGGTAGAGTCCATGGTGGGGGTAGAGTCCAGTGTGTGTAGAGTCCAGTGTGGGGGTAGAGTCCAGTGTGGGGGTAGAGTCCAGTGTGTGGGTAGAGTCCAGGGTGGGGGTAGAGTCCAGTGTGTGTAGAGTCCAGTGTGAGGGTAGAGTCCAGTGTGGGGGTAGAGTCCGGTGTGGGGGTAGAGTCCAGTGTGGGGGGTAGAATCCAGTGTGGGGGTGGAGTCCAGTGTGGGTAGAGTCCAGTGTTGGGGTGGAGTCCAGTTCGGGGGTAGAGTCCAGTGTGGGGGTAGAGTCCAGGGTTGGGGTAGAGTCCAGTGTGTGTAGAGTCCAGTGTGGGGGTAGAGTCCAGTGTTGGGGTAGAGTCCAGTGTGGGGGTAGAGTCCAGTTTGGGGGTAGAGTCCAGGGTGGGGGTAGAGTCCAGTGTGTGTAGAGTCCAGTGTGGGGGTAGAGTCCAGTGTGGGGGTAGAGTCCAGTGTGGGGGTAGAGTCCAGGGTGGGGGTAGAGTCCAGTGTGTGTAGAGTCCAGTGTGGGTGTAGAGTCCAGTGTTGGGGTAGAGTCCAGTGTGGGGGTAGAGTCCAGTGTGTGGGTAGATTCCAGTATGGGGGTAGAGTCCAGTGTGGGGGTAGAGTCCAGTGTGGGGGTAGAGTCCAGTGTGGGGGTAAGCTAATATCTAATTGTTTTACATTTGATCAAATATGTAATTTGGCCTTTACCACTATAGCCCACAGAAACTTATTGAATAGCACAATTATACCGTAAATGGCAAAACAGACAACCAAAAAATGTATCATAAGGAATGTTTTAAAGTCTATTTCCTATAAGAAAGCTCATGAAATATGTACAGTACCAGTCAAACGTTTGGACAGACCTACCCATTCAAGGGTTTGTCTTCATTTGTACTATTTTTTACATTGTAGAATAATAATCATGTAGTAACCAAAAAGGTGTTAAAAAAATCCAAATATATCATATTAAAATATATATTGGAGATTCTTCAAAGTACTCACACTTTGCCTTGATGACAACTTTGCACACTCTCAACCAGCTTCATGAAGTAGTCACCTGGAATGCATTTCAATTAACAGGTGTTTCCTTGTTAAAAGTACATTTGTGGAATTTCTTTCCTTCCTAACTCATTTGAGCTAATCAGATGTGTTGTGAGAAGGTAGGGGTGGTATACAGAAGATAGCCAACACCACAGTAGGTGTGTCGAAACTGTCTCGTCGTTGGCAATCAGCAAACTGCAAACAGCAGACTGTCATGTCATCAGTAAACTTAATGATTGAGTTGGAGACATGCATAGCCACGCCATCACTGGTGAATATAGAGTACAGGAGAGGGCTGAGCACACACCCCTGGGGCTCCCCTGTGTTGAAGATCACCGTGGCAGAAGTGTTGATACCTACTCTTACCACCTGGGATCAGCCCGTCAGGACCCAGTTGCGCAGGGAGCCAGGACCCTGAGCTTAGTGACAAGCTTGGAGGGCACTATGGTGTTGAAAGATGAGCTGTAGTCGATGAACAGCATTCTCTCATACTGTTAGTATTCCTCTTGTCCAGGTGGAATTTTGCGTTGTGCAGTGCGACAGCGATTGCATCGTCCGTGGATCTGTCGGGGCGGTATGGAAATTGTAGTGGGTGTCGGGCAAGGTGGAGGTCCTTGACTAGGTGATACACAAGGTGATACGGTCCTTGACTAGCCTCTCAAAGCACTTCATCATAACAGAAGTGAGTGCTACGAGGCGATAGTAATTTATTTAAGTTACCTTTGCTTGCTTGGGTACAGGAACAACGGTGGACATCTTGAAGCAGGTGGGGACAACCGACTGGGAGACGCTGAATATGTCCGTAAACACTCCAGCCAGTTGGTCTGCACATGCACTGAGGACGCATCTTGGTATGCCATCCTGGCCGGCAGCCTTGCGAGGGTTAACACGCTTGAAAGTCGTACTCACGTCAGCTACAGAGATCAGGAGGCCACAGTCCTCGTGAGCAGCGGGGGGCCCACCACGACAACTTTGTGTTGTTTTCCTCGAAGCAGGCGAAGAAAAAAGGTTTGTCTGTGAGTGAGGCTTCCCTTTATAATTTTGTCTAAACTCCCTGCCACATGCGCCTCGAATTGCGACTCCACTTATTCCCTGTAATGTCTTTATGCCTCTTTGACTGACTTACGGAGGTCATTGCTGGTCTGTAGGTACTTGTTAAATGCAGTGGTTCACGCTTTTTAGTTTTGCACAAATTCTTCGATCCACAGTATTTGGTTTGAATGTGTTCTGATTGTCACTGTAGGAACAACAACCTCTATGCACTTCCTGATTCCTGATCGACCCGAGTCAGTGTGTAGTCACTGATGTTATTCCAAGAAGCGACCCGGAACATATCCCAGTCCACGTGATCAAAATAGTCTTGTAGCATGGATTCCTATTGGTCAGACCAACATTAAACAGACCTTACCACAGATGCTTCCTGCTTTAGTTTCTGCCTATAGGCGGTGGAGGAGAAGAATGGAGGCGTGATCTGATTTGCTGAAGGGGGTGGGCGGGGGGTGGAGCCTAGTAGCCTTCCCGGAAGGGTGAATAACAATGGTCAAGCGTCTATTGTTATAGAATTTACCTCACATTCCTTAAAGCCCCCAGCTACAACAAACGCGGCGTCAGGATATGCGGTTTACGGTTTGCTCAAAGATCTGTGTAGTTCCTTGAGTGCCAACGTGGTGTCGGTTTGAGGGAGGATGTAAACGGTCATGATAATAACCGATGAGAATTATCTTTGGAGGTAATGGGGTCGGCATTTGAATGTGAGGTATTCCAGATCAGGAGTTGCCACAACTATGAGTTATTAATCATGAAACACCCCTCCACCTTTGCTTTTCCCTGGAGCGTTTTTTCTTCTTCCTGGAGAAGGTCAGGGGTCAGCCACGTTTCTGTAAGACAAACTATGTTATATCTTGCTCTGAGCTTGTCTACCGGAGATGGTACATTAGTAATATACTCAGTAGTGGTGGGTGGTTTCCCTTCCTATGGAGTCTGACTGGAATGACTGCTCTCCTACGGCTCGTAGAGATGAATGGGGTTGCTTCGGGTAATCCAAACAATGGGGTTGCTTCGGGTAATCCAAACAATGGGTCTGCTTCGGGTAATCCACTCAATGGGGCTGCTTCGGGTAATCCACTCAATGGGTCTGCTTCGGGTAATCCAAACAATGGGTCTGCTTCGGGTAATCCAAACAATGGGACTGCTTGTGCGCCGCCCTAAGAGACTCCCAATCACAGCCGGTTGTGAATACAGCCTGGATTCGAACCAGGACGTCTGTAGTGAGGCCTCTGTAGCACCGAGATGCAGTGCCGTAGACCGCTGCGCCACTTCGGGAGCCCAGTGATCACAGACAGGGAAAAAAGAACGATCCGGGGTATGCCAAAGTAGAGGGGTAATTTCATGATTAATAACTCATAGTGTGATTGTTGGCTGTAGGAGATTATACTATAAAAGTTCTGAGCAAATAAAGAAAGAAATAACACAACATAATAGTACAAAGCTGGCTAGGAGAATGAAACATGGCAGCTGTGTCCGTCGGCGCCATCTTGTCTCTGTGCTAGTTACTCCCACTCTAAATGGCTCTGTGTAATAAATCAAGTCAGCATGACAGAACATTGAGGAGAGGGGACATTTCTTGTGTGAAATTCAATAAAATGCTAATTAATTATTTAAAAATCATACAGTGTGATTTTCTCGATTTTTGTTTTAGATTCCGTCTCTCACAGTTGAAGTGTACCTATGATAACCTCTACAGACCTCTACATGCTTTGTAAGTAGGAAAACCTGCAAAATCGGCAGTGTATCAAATACTTGTTCTCCCCACGGTATTTTCTTTGTAAATGTTTGAATTCTGGGTATCCATTAACAATTACGTTTGTTGAACAGAGGAAAGGAAGTGATATAGTTCAAACACATTTATGAGTTTATGCGGACCAGTAACAGGCCTAGATAGCCAACTATCTACCTACCAGTAACAGGCCTGTAGCCAACTAACTACCTACCAGTAGCAGGCCTGTAGCCAACTATCCACCTACCAGTAGCAGGCCTGTAGCCAACTAACTACATACCAGTAACAGGTCTGTAGCCAACTAACTACCTACCAGTAACAGACCTGTAGCCAACTATCTACCTACCAGTAGCAGGCCTGTAGCCAACTAACTACCTACCAGTAACAGGCCTGTAGCCAACTAACTACCTACCAGTAAATGGGCCTGTAGCCAACTAACTACCTACCAGTAACAGGCCTGTAGCCAACTGTCTACCTACCAGTAACAGGCCTGTAGCCAACTATCTACCTACCAGTAACAGGCCTGTAGCCAACTAACTACCTACCAGTAAATGGGCCTGTAGCCAACTGTCTACCTACCAGTAACAGGCCTGTAGCCAACTAACTACCTACCAGTAACAGGCCTGTAGCCAACTATCTACCTACCAGTAGCAGGCCTGTAGCCAACTAACTACCTACCAGTAACAGGCCTGTAGTCAACTAACTACCTACCAGTAACAGGCCTGTAGCCAACTAACTACCTACCAGTAACAGGCCTGTAGCCAACTAACTACCTATCAGTAGTCAAACTCTCCGGCCGGCCTGTAGCCACTGCATGCTGCATTCAGAAGAGTTGAGGCGAGGGAGGGGGAATTTTCCAAGATCTTCTGAAATGAGTTTGATGTGCAATTCGATACATTTAAAATTACAATATTGAAAAGAGACTCAAAATAAAATGTACAATTAATTCATAAAGTTAAAAAAATAATTATAAATCCACGAGCTACAAGTGCACTTTTTCATAGGAGGACAAAAGAGCAGGTGCACGTGCCTGATTGGTTGTCACTATCGACAACTGCCAGTATACAATAAATCCCAAGCTCTTCTGCGCATGTCCTATAAAGAGCTCCCGTCGCTGCCTCTCTCTCAAAACACATCTTTTTCCTGTCACACACCCACACACACACACACACACACACACACACACACACACACACACACACACACACACACACACACACACACACACACACACACACACACACACACGCACACACACACACACAAAGACAAATTTACACAAAATGTCATCAAGGTATTAAATGCTGAATTTTATTATGAATATCGTCTGATCAAAGAAAGGCTATTTCAAAGACTGTTTGCTCTATCGCTTCATTTCCTGATTACAACAGGAAGAAGTTAGTCGACAACATTGTGACTGTGGGACATCCCAACCCCAGGGTGGAGCTGGTTGTCACAAGTGGACAGAGTGTGTTTGATGGCTTATATTCACATGTTAGCTTAGTGAGATATGACATCAAAAGGGACCATAATTCACTACTGAGCCCATACTGTGGAACTACTGAGCCCATACTGTGGGACTACTGAGCCCATACTGTGGGACTACTGAGCCCATACTGTGGGACTACTGACCCCATACTGTGGGACAGCTGAGCCCATACTGTGGAACTACTGAGCCGATACTGTGGAGCTACTGAGCCGATACTGTGGAACTACTGAGCCCATACTGTGGGACTACTGAGCCCATACTGTGGAACTACTGAGCCGATACTGTGGAGCTACTGAGCCGATACTGTGGAACTACTGACCCCATACAGTGGAACTACTGAGCCCATACTGTGGAACTACTGAGCCCATACAGTGGAACTACTGAGCCCATACTGTGGGACTACTGACCCCATACAGTGGAACTACTGAGTCCATACTGTGGGACTACTGACCCCATACTGTGGGACTACTGAGCCCATACTGTGGAACTACTGAGCCCATACTGTGGAACTACTGAGCCCATACTGTGGAACTACTGAGCCGATACTGTGGAACTACTGAGCCCATACTGTGGAACTACTGAGCCCATACTGTGGAACTACTGAGCCCATACTGTGGGAGTACTGACCGCATACTGTGGAACTACTGACCCCATACTGTGGAACTACTGAGCCCATACTGTGGAGCTACTTAGCCGATACTGTGGAACTACTGACCCCATACTGTGGGACTACTGAGGCCATACTGTGGGACTACTGAGCCCATACTGTGGAGCTACTGAGCCGATACTGTGGAACTACTGAGCCCATACTGTGGAACTACTGAGCCCATACTGTGGAACTACTGAGCCCATACTGTGGGACTACTGACCCCATACTGTGGAACTACTGAGCCCATACTGTGGAACTACTGAGCCCATACTGTGGGACTACTGACCCCATACTGTGGAACTACTGACCCCATACTGTGGGACTACTGACCCCATACTGTGGGACTACTGACCACATACTGTGGAACTACTGAGCCCATACTGTGGAACTACTGAGCCCATACTGTGGAACTACTGAGCCCATACTGTGGGAGTACTGACCGCATACTGTGGAACTAATGCCCCATACTGTGGGAGTACTGACCCCATACTGTGGAACTACTGACCCGATACTGTGGGACTACTGACCCCATACTGTGGAACTACTGAGCCCATACTGTGGAACTACTGAGCCCATACTGTGGGACTACTGACCCCATACTGTGGAACTACTGAGCCCATACTGTGGGACTACTGAGCCGATACTGTGGAACTACTGACCCGATACTGTGGGACTACTGACCCCATACTGTGGGAGTACTGAGCCCATACTGTGGAACTGCTGACCCCATACTGTGGGAGTACTGACCCCATACTGTGGAACTACTGACCCCATACTGTGGGACTACTGACCCCATACTGTGGAACTACAGAGCCCATACTGTGGAACTACTGAGCCCATACTGTGGGACTACTGACCCCATACTGTGGAACTACTGAGCCCATACTGTGGAGCTACTGAGCCGATACTGTGGAACTACTGAGCCCATACTGTGGAACTACTGAGTCCATACTGTGGGACTACTGACCCCATACTGTGGGACTACTGACCCCATACTGTGGGACTACTGACACCATACTGTGGAACTACTGAGTCCATACTGTGGGACTACTGACCCCATACTGTGGGACTACTGAGCCCATACTGTGGGAGTACTGACCCCATACTGTGGGACTACTGAGCCCATACTGTGGGAGTACTGAGTCCATACTGTGGGACTACTGACCCCATACTGTGGAACTACTGAGCCCATACTGTGGAACTACTGAGCCCATACTGTGGAGCTACTGAGCCGATACTGTGGAACTACTGAGCCCATACTGTGGGACTACTGAGTCAATACTGTGGGACTACTGAGCCCATACTGTGGAGCTACTGAGCCGATACTGTGGAACTACTGACCCCATACTGTGGAACTACTGAGCCCATACTGTGGAACTACTGAGCCCATACTGTGGGACTACTGACCCCATACTGTGGAACTACTGAGCCCATACTGTGGAACTTCTGAGCCCATACTGTGGGACTACTGACCCCATACTGTGGGAGTACTGACCCCATACTGTGGGACTACTGACCCCATACTGTGGAACTACTGAGCCCATACTGTGGAACTACTGAGCCCATACTGTGGAACTACTGAGCCCATACTGTGGGAGTACTGACCCCATACTGTGGAACTAATGCCCCATACTGTGGGAGTACTGACCCCATACTGTGGAACTACTGACCCGATACTGTGGGACTACTGACCCCATACTGTGGAACTACTGAGCCCATACTGTGGAACTACTGAGCCCATACTGTGGGACTACTGACCCCATACTGTGGAACTACTGAGCCCATACTGTGGGACTACTGAGCCCATACTGTGGAACTACTGACCCGATACTGTGGGACTACTGACCCCATACTGTGGAACTACAGAGCCCATACTGTGGGAGTACTGACCCCATACTGTGGGACTACTGAGCCCATACTGTGGAACTACTGACCCGATACTGTGGGACTACTGACCCCATACTGTGGAACTACTGAGCCCATACTGTGGGAGTACTGACCCCATACTGTGGAACTACTGACCCCATACTGTGGGACTACTGACCCCATACTGTGGAACTACTGACCCCATACTGTGTGACTACTGACCCCATACTGTGGAACTACAGAGCCCATACTGTGGAACTACTGAGCCCATACTGTGGGACTACTGACCCCATACTGTGGAACTACTGAGCCCATACTGTGGAGCTACTGAGCCGATACTGTGGAACTACTGACCCCATACTGTGGAACTACTGAGTCCATACTGTGGGACTACTGACCCCATACTGTGGGACTACTGACCCCATACTGTGGGACTACTGACCCCATACTGTGGAAAAACTGAGTCCATACTGTGGGACTCCTGACCCCATACTGTGGGACTACTGAGCCCATACTGTGGGAGTACTGACCCCATACTGTGGAACTAATGACCCCATACTGTGGGAGTACTGACCCCATACTGTGGAACTACTGACCCCATACTGTGGGACTACTGACCCCATACTGTGGAACTACAGAGCCCATACTGTGGAACTACTGAGCCCATACTATGGGACTACTGACCCCATACTGTGGAACTACTGAGCCCATACTGTGGAACTACTGAGCCCATACTGTGGAACTACTGAGCCCATACTGTGGGAGTACTGAGCCCATACTGTGAGACTACTGAGCCGATACTGTGGGACTACTGAGCCCATACTGTGGGACTCCTGACCCCATACTGTGGGACTACTGACCCCATACTGTGGGAGTACTGAGCCCATACTGTGAGACTACTGAGCCCATACTGTGGAACTACTGAGCCCATACTGTGGGACTACTGAGTCCATACTGTGGGACTACTGAGTCCATACTGTGGGACTACTGACCCCATACTGTGGAACTACTGAGCCCATACTGTGGAACTACTGAGCCGATACTGTGGAACTACTGAGCCCATACTGTGGAACTACTGACCCCATACTGTGGGACTACTGAGCCCATACTGTGGGACTACTGACCCCATACTGTGGGACTACTGACCCCATACTGTGGAACTACTGAGCCCATACTGTGGAACTACTGAGCCCATACTGTGGAACTACTGAGCCCATACTGTGGGACTACTGACCCCATACTGTGGAACTACTGAACCCATACTGTGGGACTACTGAGCCCATACTGTGGAACTACTGACCCGATACTGTGGGACTACTGAACCCCATACTGTGGAACTACTGAGCCCATACTGTGGAACTACTGAGCCCATACTGTTGGACTACTGAGCCGATACTGTGGAACTACTGAGCCCATACTGTGGGACTACTGAGCCCATACTGTGGAACTACTGACCCCATACTGTGGAACTACTGACCCCATACTGTGGGAGTACTGACCCCATACTGTGGAACTAATGACCCCATACTGTGGGAGTACTGACCCCATACTGTGGAACTACTGACCCCATACTGTGGGACTACTGACCCCATACTGTGGAACTACAGAGCCCATACTGTGGGACTACTGACCCCATACTGTGGAACTACTGAGCCCATACTGTGGAATTATTGAGCCCATACTGTGGAACTACTGAGCCCATACTGTGGGAGTACTGAGCCCATACTGTGAGACTACTGAGCCGATACTGTGGGACTACTGAGCCCATACTGTGGGACTACTGAGTCCATACTGTGGGACTTCTGACCCCATACTGTGGGACTACTGACCCCATACTGTGGGAGTACTGACCCCATACTGTGGAACTAATGACCCCATACTGTGGGAGTACTGACCCCATACTGTGGAACTACTGAGCCCATACTGTGGGACTACTGAGCCCATACTGTGGAACTACTGACCCGATACTGTGGGACTACTGTCCCCATACTGTGGAACTACTGAGCCCATACTGTGGGAGTACTGACCCCATACTGTGGAACTTCTGACCCCATACTGTGGGAGTACTGACCCCATTCTGAGGAACTACTGACCCCATACTGTGGGACTACTGACCCCATACTGTGGAACTACAGATCCCATACTGTGGAACTACTGAGCCCATACTGTGGGACTACTGACCCCATACTGTGGAACTACTGAGCCCATACTGTGGAACTACTGAGCCCATACTGTGGAACTACTGAGCCCATACTGTGGGAGTACTGAGCCCATACTGTGAGACTACTGAGCCGATACTGTGGGACTACTGAGCCCATACTGTGGGACTACTGACCCCATACTGTGGGACTACTGACCCCATACTGTGGGAGTACTGAGCCCATACTGTGAGACTACTGAGCCGATACTGTGGAACTACTGAGCCCATACTGTGGGACTACTGACCCCATACTGTGGGACTACTGAGTCCATACTGTGGGACTACTGACCCCATACTGTGGAACTACTGAGCCCATACTGTGGAACTACTGAGCCGATACTGTGGAACTACTGAGCCCATACTGTGGAACTACTGAGCCCATACTGTGGGACTACTGACCCCATACTGTGGAACTACTGAGCCCATACTGTGGAACTACTGAGCCGATACTGTGGAACTACTGAGCCCATACTGTGGAACTACTGACCCCATACTGTGGGACTACTGACCCCATACTGTGGAACTACTGAGCCCATACTGTGGGACTACTGACCCCATACTGTGGGACTACTGACCCCAAACTGTGGAACTACTGAGCCCATACTGTGAGACTACTGAGCCGATACTGTGGAACTACTGAGCCCATACTGTGGGACTACTGACCCCATACTGTGGGACTACTGACCCCATACTGTGGGACTAGCTACCCCATTCTGTGGGACTACTGACCCAGGTCTCCACTACTATGGGACTATTGGCCTGGCTGGACACTCCAAGGCTCTCTTTCTCCCTCTCTCTCTCTCTCACTCTCTCTCCCTCTCTCCCTCTCACTCTCTCCCTCTCTCCCCCTCACTCCCCCTCACTCTCCCTGCAGTAAAACTAGGTCAGTGCTGGTAGCAGCGCCTCAAAACACCATTGAACATCTACTCAGTCTCAGTACAGGCCTGATTCAACAACACACCACGACTCACCAAAACACACCACAACACACCACGACACAACACACCACGACACACCACGACACACCACGACACAACACACCACACCACGACACACCACACCACGACACAACACACCACACCACGACACACCACGACACAACACACCACGACATAACACACCACGACACACCACACCACAACACACCACAACACACCACGACACACCACACCACGACACAACACACCACGACACAACACACCACGACACAACACACCACGACACAACACACCACGACACACCACGACTCACCAAAACACACCACGACACACCACAACACACCACGACTCACCAAAACCCACCACGACACACCACACCACAACTCACCAAAACACACCACGACACACCACACCACAACACACCACAAAACACCACGACACACCAAAACACACCACAACACAACACACCACGACACACCACGACAAAACACACCATGACACACCACACCACGACACAAACACCACGACACAACACACCACGACACAACACAACACACCACGACACGACACAACACACCACGACACACCATGACACACCACAACACACCACAAAACACCACAACACACCAAAACCCACCACAACACAACACACCACACCACATACCTCAACACGACACACAACGACACACCGCAACACAACACACTACAACATGACAGACCACACCACAACACACCACAACACGACACACCATGACACACCTCAACACGACACACTACGACACTCCACACCACAACATAACAACTTTGTACTGCCAAACAACATAGCAACCAGTCCTGGATCCCCTCACAGTAACATAGCAACCAGTCCTGGATCCCCTCACAGTAACATAGCAACCAGTCCTGGATCCCCTCACAGTAACATAGCAACCAGTCCTGGATCCCCTCACAGTAACATAGCAACCCGTCCTCGATCCCCTCACAGTAACATAGCAACCAGTCCTGGATCCCCTCACAGTAACATAGCAACCCGTCCTCGATCCCCTCACAGTAACATAGCAACCAGTCCTGGATCCCCTCACAGTAACAAATCAACCAGTCCTGGATCCCCTCACAGTAACATAGCAACCAGTCCTGGATCCCCTCACAGTAACATAGCAACCAGTCCTGGATCCCCTCACAGTAACATAGCAACCAGTCCTGGATCCCCTCACAGTAACATAGCAACCAGTCCTGGATCCCCTCACAGGAACAGAGAAGGGAGACCAAAGCAGGAACAGAGAAGGGAGACCAAAGCAGGAACAGAGAAGGGAGACCAAAGCAGGAACAGGGAAGGGAGACCAAAGCAGGAACAGAGAAGGGAGACCAATGCAGGAACAGAGAAGGGAGACCAAAGCAGGAACAGAGAAGGGAGACCAAAGCAGGAACAAAGAAGGGAGACCAAAGCAGGAACAGAGAAGGGAGACCAAAGCAGGAACAGAGAAGGGAGACCAAAGCAGGAACAGAGAAGGGAGACCAAAGCAGGAACAGAGAAGGGAGACCAAAGCAGGAACAGAGAAGGGAGACCAAAGCAGGAACAGAGAAGGGAGACCAAAGCAGGAACAGAGAAGGGAGACCAAAGCAGGAACAGAGAAGGGAGACCAAAGCAGTAAGCTCCCACTCCCCCCCATTGTTACACTCCTCTTTTTCTGCTATGGAAAATGGCACGATCCCCAAATCCCTCACAACATAGAATCAAATAAGAAGCAGTAAATCAACACATATGCATTGGGAGACAACGCACACACACACACACACACCACGGAAAAAAATAACTGTTTGATTTCTCTTCCTAGGGGCGTTCGTTCCATCCCTCAGCCCTCCCTGCTAAAGGATTCCCGCTCTAACTATAGTTTGTTCTCTCTCGCTCTCTCTCTCTCTCTCTGATAAATGTTAAGCTTTTTTCAAAAGCCTTTCTGATTAGGCATCCCAGTAATCTTTGCGTGTTCCATATAAAACCTCTGCTGAACGCAAATCCATTTAGACTTGAATGTGAGGAGAAAAGAGGGAGCCTTGGATTTATTCTGGGGTTGAGGAAGAACGACAGCTATAAACAGATGCATCGTGGGAAAGTAACTGTTTTCACTGTCAGCAGTTAGTTTAGCATGTTAACAAGGTGCAAATTAACAATTTGTTAATTATCGGTTATAAGCTGCATGGTGTGTGTACATGTGTGTGTGTGTGTCACAGACACTCTAACACACAGAGAGAGAGAAAGACAAAAAAGAGAGAGAGAGAGAGAGAGAGAGAGAGAGAGAGAGAGACAAAAAGAGAGAGAGAGAGAGAGCGAGAGAGAGAGAAAGACAAAAAGAGAGAGAGAGGGAGAGAGAGAGAGAAAGACAAGAGAGAGAGAGAGAGAGAGAGAGAGAGAGAGAGAGAGAGTGAGAGAGAGAGAGAGAGAGAGAGAGAGAGAGAGAGAGACAAAAAGAGAGAGAGAGAGACAGACAGAGAGACAGAGAGAAAGACAAAAAGAGAGAGAGAGAGAAAGACAAAAAGAGAGAGAGAGAAAGACAAAAGAGAGAGAGAGAGAGAGATGGAGAGACACAAGAGCCCTTGATCAGATCACTTCAACTAGTCCAGACAGTCACTCTGACTTACCAGGAACTGAAAGATGTTTCACAAATACAGACTGTCAGTGTATTTGCTGACCTCCAGCGCTCAGAGCCTACAGTCTGCACAAAGCTGCAATCACCAGCCATTAACATGTTATTCACACTGGGGGAGAGAGTGGGGAAGGAGAGAGAGGGAGAGGAGAGAGAGGGGGAAGGAGAGAGAGGGAGAGGAGAGAGAGGGGGAAGGAGAGAGAGGGAGAGGAGAGAGAGGGAGAGGAGAGAGAGGGGGAAGGAGAGAGAGGGAAAACAACATAAAAGGGAAGGAAAGGAGGATTTTGCAAAGGGGGAAGGAGAGAGTGAAGGAGAGAGGGAAGGAGAGAAGGAAGGAGAGAGGGAAGGAGAGAAGGAAGGAGAGGGGGAAGGAGAGGGGGAAGGAGAGAGTGAAGGAGAGAGGGAAGGAGAGAAGGAAGGAGAGGGGGAAGGAGAGAGGGAATGAGAGAGGGAAGGAGAGACGGAAGGAGAGGGGGAAGGAGAGAGTGAAGGAGAGAGGGAAGGAGAGAAGGAAGGAGAGGGGGAAGGAGAGAGGGAATGAGAGAGGGAAGGAGAGACGGAAGGAGAGGGGGAAGGAGAGAGTGAAGGAGAGAGGGAAGGAGAGAGGGAAGGAGAGGGGGAAGGAGAGAGGGAATGAGAGGGGGAAGGAGAGGGGGAAGGAGAGAGGGAAGGAGAGAGTGAAGGAGAGAGGGAAGGAGAGAGGGAAGGAGAGGGGGAAGGAGAGAGGGAATGAGAGGGGGAAGGAGAGGGGGAAGGAGAGAGGGAAGGAGAGAGTGAAGGAGAGAGGGAAGGAGAGAGGGAAGGAGAGGGGGAAGGAGAGAGGGAATGAGAGGGGGAAGGAGAGGGGGAAGGAGAGAGGGAAGGAGAGAAGAAATGAGAGAGGGAAGGAGAGAAGGAAGGAGAGGGGGAAGGAGAGAGGGAAGGAGAGAAGAAATGAGAGAGGGAAGGAGAGAAGGAAGGAGAGGGGGAAGGAGAGAGGGAAGGAGAGAGTGAAGGAGAGAGGGAAGGAGAGGGGGAAGGAGAGAGGGAAGGAGAGAGGGAAGGAGAGAAGGAAGGAGAGGGGGAAGGAGAGGGGGAAGGAGAGGGGGAAGGAGAGAGTGAAGGAGAGAGGGAAGGAGAGAGGGAAGGAGAGAAGGAAGGAGAGGGGGAAGGAGAGAAGAAATGAGAGAGGGAAGGAGAGAAGGAAGGAGAGGGGGATGGAGAGAGGGAATGAGAGGGGGAAGGAGAGGGGGAAGGAGAGAAGAAATGAGAGAGGGAAGGAGAGAAGGAAGGAGAGAAGAAATGAGAGAGGGAAGGAGAGAAGGAAGGAGAGGGGGATGGAGAGAGGGAATGAGAGGGGGAAGGAGAGGGGGAAGGAGAGAGTGAAGGAGAGAGGGAAGGAGAGGGGGAAGGAGAGGGGGAAGGAGAGAGGGAAGGAGAGAAGAAATGAGAGAGGGAAGGAGAGAAGGAAGGAGAGGGGGATGGAGAGAGGGAATGAAAGGGGGAAGGAGAGGGGGAAGGAGAGAAGGAAGGAGAGAGGGAAGGAGAGAAGGAAGGAGAGGGGGAAGGAGAGAGGGAAGGAGAGAGGGAAGGAGAGGGGGAAGGAGAGAAGGAAGGTGGTGGTTGTTGTTGTGAATTCTCTATAAGGAGCCAGGTACGCACATTTAGCATATACCAGGGTTTAGTTGGGGGTAGAAAACACCAGGTAGAATATAACAGGTAGAAAACACCAGGTAGATTACACCAGGTAGATTACACCAGGTAGATTACACCAGGTAGAATACACCAGGTAGATTATAACTGGTAGATTACACCAGGTAGATTACACCAGGTATATTACACCAGGTAGAATTTAACCGGTAGATTACACCAGGTAGAATATAACCGGTAGATTACACCAGGTAGATTACACCAGGTAGATTATAACTGGTAGAATATAACCGGTAGATTACACCAGGTAGAATATAACCGGTAGATTACACCAGGTAGATTACACCAGGTAGATTATAACTGGTAGATTACACCAGGTAGAAGACACCAGGTAGATTACACCAGGTAGATTATAACCAGTAGATTACACCAGGTAGATTATAACTGGTATATTACACCAGGTAGAAGACACCAGGTAGATTATAACTGGTAGATTACACCAGGTAGATTACACCAGGTAGATTACACCAGGTAGATTACACCAGGTAGAAGACACCAGGTAGATTATAACTGGTAGATTACACCAGGTAGATTACACCAGGTAGATTACACCAGGTAGATTATAACCAGTAGATTACACCAGGTAGATTATAACTGGTAGATTACACCAGGTAGAAGACACCAGGTAGATTATAACTGGTAGATTACACCAGGTAGATTACACCAGGTAGATTACACCAGGTAGATTACACCAGGTAGAAGACACCAGGTAGATTATAACTGGTAGATTACATCAGGTAGATTACACCAGGTAGAATACACCAGGTAGATTACACCAGGTAGATTACACCAGGTAGATTATAACCGGTAGATTACACCAGGTAGATTACACCAGGTAGAAGACACCAGGTAGATTACACCAAGTAGATTACACCAGGTAGAATACACCAGGTAGATTACACCAGGTAGATTATAACCGGTAGATTACACCAGGTAGATTATAACCGGTAGATTACACCAGGTAGATTACACCAGGTAGAAGACACCAGGTAGATTACACCAAGTAGATTACACCAGGTAGAATACACCAGGTAGATTACACCAGGTAGATTATAACCGGTAGATTACACCAGGTAGATTACACCAGGTAGATTATAACCGGTAGATTACACCAGGTAGATTACACCAGGTAGATTAGGGAGGTGGGAGGGAGTTGTGACATGTAATGTATCACGGGCAGCTGGCTGATTTGATGACCTGTCTCTCTAAGCCTCCCTAAGACCCCCTGAGTCCCTCCCACCTCCACCACCAAACACACACACAAGCAAACACTGTGTAGACAAAACATTAGGAATACCTGCTCTTTCCATCCCAGACTGACCAGGTGAATCCAGGTGAAAGCTATGATCCCTTATTGATGTCACTTGTTAAATCCACTTCAATCAGTGTAGATTAAGGGGAGGAGACAGGTTAATTTAAATAAGTATTTTTAAGCCTTGAGACATGGATTGTGTATGTGTGCCATTCAGAGCGGGGAATGGAAGAGACAAAAGATTGAAGTGCTTTTGAACGGGGTGTCAGGCGCACCAGTTTGTTTCAAGGACTGCAACACTGCTGGGGTTTTCACACACAACTGCTTCCTGTGTGTATCAAGAAAAAAAAAACACCCGGCCAACTTGACACAAGTGTGGGATGCATTGGAGTCAACATGGGCCAGCGTCCCTGTGGAACGCTTTCAAACACCTTGCCCCGACGATTGAGGCTGTTCCGGGGGGGGGGGGGGGGGGGGGGGGGTGCTATGTTTGTGTCAGTGTAGGCTGATCGGTGATCTTCATTAGAAAAATATTTTTAAAGTTTTCCTAAATATTTTCACAGTCCACCAAATAATTCATTAAAACACACTATTTTGCAATGAAGGTCTACAATGGCCTCAACAGCACTCTGTAGGGTAGCACCATGGTGTAGCCGGAGGACAGCTAGCGTCTGTCCTCCTCTGGGCACATTGACTTGAATACAAAACCTAGGAGGCTTTTGGTTTTGCTTTTGGTTTTCACCCCCTTCCATAGACTTACAGAGTAATTATGACAACTTCCTGAGGACGTCCTACAACCTATCAGAGCACTTGCAGCATGAACTGACATGTTGTCCACCCAATCAAAGGATCAGATAATTAATCTAGTACTGAAAGCACAAGCTACAGCTTGACTCTCTAGTTGACTCAGAGAGAAAGGCAATAGTTGAACAGTTTTCAACAAATTAATTTCTTCAAAAATGAAGGAGAAGAGAGAGAGAGAGAGATTTTCTTTATTTTTTCACTTTCAGTTTCACTTACTTAGCTAGCAAACGCAGCTGGCTAGTTTAGCTACTCAAACACCCGACTCACAGGGATGCTATGTTAGCTTGCTGGCTATGACTATCCAACAGAGAGGCATGCTATGTTAGCTAGCTGGCTAAGGCTATCCAACAGAGAGGCATGCTATGTTATGTCAGCTATGCTAGCTGGCTAAGGCTATCCAACACTGGAAGTATTCCAAGTCAATGTGAAGCTTTTGGTTTAATTAATTTATTGCCATCTGGGCCCGACAGTGTATCTGTTTACTGACTAAACACTGTAACCGTACTGCATGATTGTATCAGATTTACTAACGTTAGCTGGTTCTATTAGCTATGTTGACTAGGATGTTACTTTAGCTAATATGGGGACAGTGATGTAGGCTGTGTGTAGTAGTTATGACATGGTTTGGCTTGGAAAGTTTTTTTTTACCTGGTCACATGATGCTGAAAAGGGAAAAGTTGACAGAAGGACATAGAGGCGAGAAGGAATACAACGTGGCTGCTATGAAAGTGAACTGTGTTTATGTGATCAGGGGTGTATTCATTCCTCCGATTCTATTGAAAAACGTTTCTTAAAACGGAAAGAAAATGAAAACAGGGATAAAAAATAAAAAGACCTGAATTTGTCCAATAGAAACTCTAGTTTCCAGTAACTGTTGGACTAATGATCAAATCAAACGTTATATGTCACATCCGCCAAATACAACAAGTGGTAGACCTTACCGTGAAATGCTTACATACAAGCCCTTAACAGTGCAGTTCAAGTTTTTTACAAAAAAAAAAAAAAGTTACAAAATTATGAAAAGTAAACACAATAAAATAACTAGGCTATATACTGGGTATTACGGTACAGAGTCAATGTGGAGGCTATATACAGGGTATTACGGTACAGAGTCAATGTGGAGGCTATATACAGGGTGTTACGGTACAGAGTCAATGTGGAGGCTATATACAGGGTATTACGGTACAGAGTCAATGTGGAGGCTATATACAGGGTGTTACGGTACAGAGTCAATGTGGAGGCTATATACAGGGGGTACCGGTACAGAGTCAATGTGGAGGCTATATACAGGGTGTTACGGTACAGAGTCAATGTGGAGGCTATATACAGGGTATTACGGTACAGAGTCAATGTGGAGGCTATATACAGGGTATTACGGTACAGAGTCAATGTGGAGGCTATATACAGGGTGTTACGGTACAGAGTCAATGTGGAGGCTATATACAGGGTGTTACGGTACAGAGTCAATGTGGAGGCTATATACAGGGTGTTACGGTACAGAGTCAATGTGGAGGCTATATACAGGGTATTAAGGTACAGAGTCAATGTGGAGGCTATATACAGGGTATTACGGTACAGAGTCTATGTGGAGGCTATATACAGGGTATTACGGTACAGAGTCTATGTGGAGGCTATATACAGGGTATTACGGTACAGAGTCAATGTGGAGGCTATATACAGGGTATTAAGGTACAGAGTCAATGTGGAGGCTATATACAGGGTATTACGGTACAGAGTCTATGTGGAGGCTATATACAGGGTATTACGGTACAGAGTCTATGTGGAGGCTATATACAGGGTATTACGGTACAGAGTCAATGTGGAGGCTATATACAGGGTATTACGGTACAGAGTCAATGTGGAGGCTATATACAGGGTATTACGGTACAGAGTCAATGTGGAGGCTATATACAGGGTATTACGGTACAGAGTCAATGTGGAGGCTATATACAGGGTATTACGGTACAGAGTCAATGTGGAGGCTATATACAGGGTATTACGGTACAGAGTCAATGTGGAGGCTATATACAGGGTATTACGGTACAGAGTCAATGTGGAGGCTATATACAGGGTGTTACGGTACAGAGTCAATGTGGAGGCTATATACAGGGTGTTACGGTACAGAGTCAATGTGGAGGCTATATACAGGGTATTACGGTACAGAGTCAATGTGGAGGCTATATACAGGGTATTAAGGTACAGAGTCAATGTGGAGGCTATATACAGGAGGTACCAGTACAGAGTCAATGTGGAGGCTATATACAGGGTGTTACGGTACAGAGTCAATGTGGAGGCTATATACAGGGTGTTACGGTACAGAGTCAATGTGGAGGCTATATACAGGGTATTACGGTACAGAGTCAATGTGGAGGCTATATACAGGGGGTACCGGTACAGAGTCAATGTGGAGACTATATACAGGGTATTACGGTACAGAGTCAATGTGGAGGCTATATACAGGGTATTATGGTACAGAGTCAATGTGGAGGCTATATACAGGGTATTACGGTACAGAGTCAATGTGGAGGCTATATACAGGGTATTACGGTACAGAGTCAATGTGGAGGCTATATACAGGAGGTACCAGTACAGAGTCAATGTGGAGGCTATATACAGGGTGTTACGGTACAGAGTCAATGTGGAGGCTATATACAGGGTGTTACGGTACAGAGTCAATGTGGAGGCTATATACAGGGGGTACCGGTACAGAGTCAATGTGGAGGCTATATACAGGGGGTACCGGTACAGAGTCAATGTGGAGGCTATATACAGGTGTTACGGTACAGAGTCAATGTGGAGGCTATATACAGGGGGTACCGGTACAGAGTCAATGTGGAGGCTATATACAGGGGGTACCGGTACAGAGTCAATGTGGAGGCTATATACAGAGGGTACCGGTACAGAGTCAATGTGGAGGCTCTATACAGGGTATTACGGTACAGAGTCAATGTGGAGGCTATATACAGGGGGTTACGGTACAGAGTCAATGTGGATGTTATATACAGGGTGTTACGGTACAGAGTCAATGTGGAGGCTATATACAGGGTATTACGGTACAGAGTCAATGTGGAGGCTATATACAGGGTGTTACGGTACAGAGTCAATGTGGAGGCTATATACAGGGTATTACGGTACAGAGTCAATGTGGAGGCTATATACAGGGTGTTACGGTACAGAGTCAATGTGGAGGCTATATACAGGGTGTTACGGTACAGAGTCAATGTGGAGGCTATATACAGGCTGTTACGGTACAGAGTCAATGTGGAGGCTATATACAGGGTATTACGGTACAGAGTCAATTTGGAGGCTATATACAGGGTATTACGGTACAGAGTCAATGTGGAGGCTATATACAGGGTATTACAGTACAGAGTCAATGTGGAGGCTATATACAGGGTATTACGGTACAGAGTCAATGTGGAGGCTATATGCAGGGTGTTACGGTACAGAGTCAATGTGGAGGCTATATACAGGGTATTACGGTACAGAGTCAATGTGGAGGCTATATACAGGGTATTACGGTACAGAGTCAATGTGGAGGCTATATACAGGGTATTACAGTACAGAGTCAATGTGGAGGCTATATACAGGGTATTACGGTACAGAGTCAATGTGGAGGCTATATACAGGGTGTTACGGTACAGAGTCAATGTGGAGGCTATATACAGGGTATTACGGTACAGAGTCAATGTGGAGGCTATATACAGGGTATTACGGTACAGAGTCAATGTGGAGGCTATATACAGGGTGTTACGGTACAGAGTCAATGTGGAGGCTATATACAGGGTATTACGGTACAGAGTCAATGTGGAGGCTATATACAGGGTATTACGGTACAGAGTCAATGTGGAGGCTATATACAGGGTATTACGGTACAGAGTCAATGTGGAGGCTATATACAGGGTATTACGGTACAGAGTCAATGTGGAGGCTATATACAGGGTGTTACGGTACAGAGTCAATGTGGAGGCTATATACAGGGTATTACGGTACAGAGTCAATGTGGAGGCTATATACAGGGTATTACGGTACAGAGTCAATGTGGAGACTATATACAGGGGGTACCGGTACAGTCAATGTGGAGGCTATATACAGGGGGTACCGGTACAGTCAATGTGGAGGCTATATACAGGGTGTTACGGTACAGAGTCAATGTGGAGGCTATATACAGGGTGTTACGGTACAGAGTCAATGTGGAGGCTATATACAGGGGGTACCGGTACAGAGTCAATGTGGAGGCTATATACAGGGGGTTACGGTACAGAGTCAATGTGGAGGCTATATACAGGGTGTTACGGTACAGAGTCAATGTGGAGGCTATATACAGGGGGTACCGGTACAGAGTCAATGTGGAGAC